>NW_025728716.1:0-177634 GCF_021461385.2 Schistocerca piceifrons
CCTTCTTATTGACGATGAGACACAGAAATTGTATCCGAATTTAATACAAAATGCACAATGCCGATTTAAGTAAAAGAGGACTGTCACTCTCACCTTCTATGTTTTGAACCTCGCCTGTGAGTCCAGTTTAGATTCCGATTGCCTCAATTCAGGTTTACAGCATACCTTGCACCTTCTTATTGACGTAGAAACACAGAAATTGCATCCGAATTTAATACAAAAGGAACAATGCCGACTTAAGTACCAGAGGACTGACACTCTCACTTTCTACGATTTGAACCTCTCCTGTGAGTCCAGTTTCAGATTCCGATGCTTCACTTCAGGTTTACTGTATACCTTTGATTTTCTTATTGACAATGAAACACAGAAATTGCATCCAAATTTAATACAAAAGGCACAATGCCGACTTATGTACAAGAGGACTGACACTCTCACTTTTTACGATATGAACCACTCCTGTGAGGCCAGTATTTGATTCCGATGCTTCACTTCGGGTTTTACTGTATACCTTGCTCCTTCTTATTGACGATGAAACACAGAAATTGCATCCGAATTTAATATAAAAGGCACAATGCCGACTTAAGTACAAGAGGACTGACACTCTCACTTTATACGATTTGAACCTCTCCTGTGAGTCCAGTTTTAGATTCCGATGCTTCACTTCGGTTATTGTATACCTTGCACCTTCTTATTGACGATGAAACACAGAAATTGCATCCGAATTTAATACAAAAGGCACAATGCCGACATAAGTATAAGAGGACTGACACTCTCACTTTCTACGATTTGAACCTCTCCTGAGAGTCCATTTTCAGATTCCGATGCTTGACTTCAGGTTTACTGTATACCTTTGACCTTCTTATTGACGATGAAACACAGAAATTGCATCCAAATTTAATACAAAAGGCACAATGCCGACTTAAGTGAAAAGGACTGACACTCTCACTTTCTACGATTTGAACCTCTCCTGTGAGTCCAGTTTTAGATTCCGATGCTTCACGTCAAGATTGCTGAGTACCTTGCACCTTCTTATTGACGACGAAAAACAGAAATTGCTTCCGAATTTAATACAAAAGGCACAATGCCGACTTAAGTACAAGAGGACTGACACTCTCACTTTCTTTGATTTGAACCTCTCCTGTGAGTCCAGTTCTAGATTCCGATGCTTCACTTCAGGTTTACTGTATCCCTTGGGCCTTCAAATTGACGATGAAACACAGCAATTGCATCCGAATTTAATACAAAAGGCATAATGCCGACTTAAGTATAAGAGACTGCCACTCTCACTTTCTATGATTTGAACCTGTCCTGTGAGTCCAGTCTTAGATTCCGATGCTCCACTTCAGGTTTACTGTATACCTTGCACCTTCTTATTGACGATGAAACAGAGAAATTGCATCCGAATTTTATACAAAAGGCAGAATGCCGACTTAAATACAAGAGGGACTGACACTCTCACTTTCTACGATTTGAACCTCTCCTGTGGGTCCAGTTTTAGACTCCGATGCTTCACTTCAGGTTTACTGTATACCTTGCACCTTCTTATTGACGAAGAAACACAGAAATTGCATCCGAATTTAATACAAAAGGCACAATGCCGACTTAAGTATAAGAGGACTGACACTCTCACTTTCTATGATTTGAACCTGTCCTGTGAGTCCAGTTTTAGATTCCGATGCTTCACTTCAGGTTTACTGTATACCTTGCTCCTTCTTATTGACGATGAAACACAGGAATTGCATCCGAATTTAATACAAAAGGCACAATGCCGACTTAAGAACAAGAGGACTCACACTCTCACTTTCTACGATTTGAACCTCTCCTGTGAGTGTAGTTTTTAGATTCCGGTGCTTCACTTCAGGATTACTTTATAATTTGCACCTTCTTATTGACGATGAAAGACAGAAATTGCATCCAAATTTACTACAAATGGCACAATGCCGACTTAGGTAAAAGAGAACTGACACTCTCACTTTCTACGATTTGCACCTCTCCTGTGGGTCAGTTTTAGATTCCGATGCTTCACTTCAGGTTTACTGTATACCTTGCACCTTCGTATTGACGATGAAACTCAGAAATTGCATCCGAACTTAATACAAATGGCACAATGCCGACATAAGTACAAGAGGACTGACACTCTCACTTTCTATGATTTGAATTTCTCCTGTGAGTCCAGTTTTAGATACCGATGCTTCACTTCAGGTTTACTGTATACCTTGCACCATCTTATCGACGATGAAACACAGAAATTGCATCCGAATTTAATACAAAAGGCACAATGCCGCCTTAAGTACAAGAGGACCGACACTCTCACTTTCTACGATTTGAAACTCTCCTGTGAGTCGAGTTTTAGATTCCGATGCTTCACTTCAAGATTACTTTATTCCTTGCACCTTCTTATTGACGACGAAACACAGAATTTGCATCGAATGCAATACAAAAATCACAATGCCTACTTAAGTATAAGAGGACTGACACTCTCACTTTCTACGATTTTAACCTCTCCTGTGGGTCCAGTTTTAGATTCCGATGCTTCACTTCATGTTTACTGTATACCTTGCACCTTCTTATTGACGATGTAACACAGAAATTGTATCCGAATTTAATACAAAAGGCACAATGCCGACATAAGTACAAGAGGACTGACACTCTCACTTTCTATGATTTGAACCTCTCCTGTGAGTCCAGTTTTAGATTCCGATGCTTCACTCAGTTTTACTGTATACATTGCACCTTCTTATTGACGATGAAACACAGAAATTGGATCGGAATTTAATACAAAAGGCACAATGCCGACTTAAGTACAAGTGGACTGACAGTCTCACTTTCTACGATTTGAACCTCTCCTGTGAGTGTAGTTTTAGATTCCGATGCTTCACTTCAGGATTACTTTATAATTTGCACCTTCTTATTGACGATGAAAGACAGAAATTGCATCCGAATTTACTACAAATGGCACAATGCCGACTTATGTAAAAGAGGACTGACACTCTCACTTTCTACGATTTGCACCTCTCCTGTGGGTCAGTTTTAGATTCCGATGCTTCACTTCAGGTTTACTGTATACCTTGCACCTTCGTATTGACGATGAAACACAGAAATTGCATCCGAACTTAATACAAATGGCACAATGCCGACATAAGTACAAGAGGACTGACACTCTCACTTTCTATGATTTGAATCTCTCCTGTGAGTCCAGTTTTAGATACCGATGCTTCACTTCAGGTTTTCTGTATACCTTGCACCTTCTTATTGACGTAGAGACACAGAAATTGCATTCGAATTTAATACAAAAGGCACAATGCCGACTTAAGTACAAGAGGACTGACACTCTCACTTTCTACGATTTGAACCTCTCCTGTGAGTCCAGTTTTAAATTCCGATGCTTCACTTCAGGTTTACTGTAGACCTTGCACCTTCTTATTGACGATGAGACACAGAAATTGCATCCAAATTTAATACAAAAGGCACAATGCCGACTTAAGTAAAATGGACTGACACTCTCACTTTCTACGATTTGAACCTCTCCTGTGAGTCCAGTTTTAAATTCCGATGCTTCACTTCAGGTTTTCTGTATACCTTTGACCTTCTTATTGACGATGAAACACAGAAATTGCATCGAAATTTAATACAAAAGGCACAATGCCGTCTTATGTACAAGAGGACTGACACTCTCACTTTTTACGATATGAACCTCTCCTGTGAGGCCAGTATTTGATTCCGATGCTTCAGTTCGGGTTTACTGTATACCTTCCACCTTCTTATTGACGATGAAACACAGAAATTGCATCGGAACTTAATACAATGGGCACAATGCCGTCTTACGTAATAGAGGACTGACACTCTCAACTTTCTACGATTTGAACCTCTCCTGTGAGTCCAGTTTTAAATTCCGATGCTTCACTTCAGGTTTACTGTAGACCAGGCACCTTCTTATTGACGATGAGACACGGAAATTGCATCCAAATTTAATACAAAAAGGCACAATGCCGACTTAAGTGAAAAGGACTGACACTCTCACTTTCTACGATTTGAACCTCTCCTGTGTGTCCAGTTTTAGATTCCGATGCTTAACTTCAGTTTACTATATGCCTTGCACCATCTTATCGACGATGAAACACAGAAATTGCATCCGAATTTAATACAAAAGGCACAATGCCGCCTTAAGTACAAGAGCACCGACACTCTCACTTTCTACGATTTGAAACTCTCCTGTGAGTCGAGTTTTAGATTCCGATGCTTAACTTCAGGTTTACTATATGCCTTGCACCATCTTATCGACGATGAAACACAGAAATTGCATCCGAATTTAATACAAAAGGCACAATGCCGCCTTAAGTACAAGAGCACCGACACTCTCACTTTCTACGATTTGAAACTCTCCTGTGAGTCGAGTTTTAGATTCCGATGCTTCACTTCAAGATTACTTTATACCTTGCACCTTCTTATTGACGATGAAACACAGAATATGCATCCGAATTTAATACAAAAATCACAATGCCTACTTAAGTATAAGAGGACTGACACTCTCACTTTCTACGATTTTAACCTCTCCTGTGGGTCCAGTTTTAGATTCCGATGCTTCACTTCAGGTTTACTGTATACCTTGCACCTTCTTATTGACGATGAGACACAGAAATTGCATCGAAATTTAATACTAAAGGCACAATGCCGTCTTATGTACAAGAGGACTGACACTCTCACTTTTTACGATATGAACCTCTCCTGTGAGGCCAGTATTTGATTCCGATGCTTCAGTTCGGGTTTACTGTATACCTTCCACCTTCTTATTGACGATGAAACACAGAAATTGCATCGGAATTTAATACAATGGGCACAATGCCGACTTAAGTAATAGAGGACTGACACTCTCACTTTCTACGATTTGAACCTCTCCTGTGAGTCCAGTTTTAAATTCCGATGCTTCACTTCAGGTTTACTGTAGACCTTGCACCTTCTTATTGACGATGAGACACGGAAATTGCATCCAAATTTAATACAAAAGGCACAATGCCGACTTAAGTGAAAAGGACTGACACTCTCACTTTCTACGATTTGAACCTCTCCTGTGTGTCCAGTTTTAGATTCCGATGCTTAACTTCAGGTTTACTATATGCCTTGCACCATCTTATCGACGATGAAACACAGAAATTGCATCCGAATTTAATACAAAAGGCACAATGCCGCCTTAAGTACAAGAGCACCGACACTCTCACTTTCTACGATTTGAAACTCTCCTGTGAGTCGAGTTTTAGATCCGATGCTTCACTTCAAGATTACTTTATACCTTGCACCTTCTTATTGACGTAGAAACACAGAAATTGCATCCGAATTTACTACAAATGGCCCAATGCCGACTTAGGTAAAAGAGGACTGACACTCTCACTTTCTACGATTTGCACCTCTCCTGTGGGTCAGTTTTAGATTCCGATGCTCACTTCAGGTTTACTGTATACCTTGCACCTTCGTATTGACGATGTAACACAGAAATTGCATCCGAACTTAATACAAATGGCACAATGCCGACATAAGTACAAGTGGACTGACACTCTCACTTTCTATGATTTGAATCTCTCCTGTGAGTCCAGTTTTAGATACCGATGCTTCACTTCAGGTTTACTGTATACCTAGCACCTTCTTATTGACGTAGAAACACAGAAATTGCATCCGAATTTAATACAAAAGGCACAATGCCGACTTAAGTACAAGAGGACTGACACTCTCACTTTCTACGATTTGAACCTCTCCTGTGAGTCCAGTTTTAAATTCTGATGCTTCACTTCAGGTTTACTGTATACCTTGCACCTATTATTGACTATGAGACACAGAAATTGCATCCAAATTTAATACAAAAGGCACAATGCCGACTTAAGTAAAAAGGACTGACACTCTCACTTTCTACGATTTGAACCTCTCCTGTGAGTCCAGTTTCAGATTCCGATGCTTCACTTCAGGTTTACTGTATACCGTTGACCTTCTTATTGACGATGAAACACAGAAATTGCATCCGAATTTAATACAAAAGGCACAATGCCGACTTAAGTACAAGAGGACTGACACTCTCACTTTCTATGATTTGAATCTCTCCTGTGAGTCCAGTTTTAGATTCCGATGCTTTACTTCAGGTTTACTGTATCCCTTGAACCTTCTTATTGACGATGAAACACAGAGTTTGCATCCGAAATTAAAACAAATGGCACAATGCCGACCTAAGTACAAGAGGAGTGAAACTCTAAATTTTTATGATTTGAACCTCTCCTGTGAGTCCAGTTTTAGATTCCGATGCTTCACTTCAGGTATACTGTATCCCTTGGACCTTCTTATTGACGATGAGACACAGATATTGCATCCGAATTTAATACACAAGGCATAATGCCGACTTAAGTACAAGAGGACTGACACTCTCACTTTCTATGATTTGAACCTCTCCTGTGAGTCCAGTTTTAGATTCCGATGCTTCACTTCAGGTTTACTGTATACTTTGCGCCTTGTTATTGACGATGAAACACAGAAATTGCATCGGAATTTAATACAAAAGGCACAATGCCGACTTAAGTACAAGAGGACTGACACTCTTACTTTCAACGATTTGAATCCCTCCCGTGAGTACAGTTCTAGATTCCGATGATTCACTTCAGGTTTACTGTATACCTTGCACCTTCTTATTGACGATGAAACACAGAAATTGCATCCGAATTTAATACAAAAGGCACAATGCCGACTTAAGTACAAGAGGACTGACACTCTCACTTTCTATGATTTGAACCTCTCCTGTGAGTCCAGTTTTACTTTCCGATTCTTCACTTCAGGATTACTGTATACCTTGCACCTTCTTATTGACGATGAAACACAGAAATAGCATCCGAATTTAATACAAAAGGCACAATGCCGACAGAAGTACAAGAGGACTGACACTCTAACTTTATATGCTTAGAACCTCTCCTGTGAGTCCAGTTTTAGATTCCGATGCTTCACTTCAGGTATACTGTATACCTTGCAAATTCTTATTGACGGTGAAACACAGAGTTTGCATCCCAATTTGATACAAAAGGCTCAATGCCCACTTAAGTACAAGAGGACTGACACTCTAACATTCTATGAATTGAACCTCTGCTGTGGGACCAGATTTAGATTCCGATCCTTCACTTCAGGCATACTTTATCCCTTGGACCTTCTTATTGACGATGAAACATAGAAATTGCATCCGAATTTAATACAAGAGGCACAATGCCGACTTAAGTAAAAGAGGACTGACACTCTCAGTTTCTACGATTTAAACCTCTCCTGTGAGTCTAGTTTTAGATTCCGATGCTTCACTTCAGGTTTACTGTATACCTTGCACCTTCTTATTGACGATGAAACACAGAAATTGAATCCGAATGTAATACAAAAGGCACAATGCCGACTTAAGTACAAGAGGACTTACACTCTCACTTACTACGATTTGAACCTCTCCTGTGAGTCCAGTTTTAGATTCCGATGCTTCACTTTATGATTACTGGATACCCTGCATCTTCTAATTGACGATGAAGCACAGAAATAGCATCCGAATTATATACAAAAGGCACAATGCCGACTTAAGTACAAGAGGGCTGACACTTTCACTTTCTGTGATTTGAACCGCTGCTGTGAGTCCAGTTTTAGATTCCGATGCTTCACTTCATGTTTTCTGTATAACTTGCACATTCTTATTGACGATGAAACACAGAAATTGTATCCGAATTTAACACAAAAGGCACAATGCCGACTTAAGTACAAGAGGACTGACACTCTCACTTTCTACGATTTGAACCTCTCCTGTGAGACCAGTTTTAGATTCCGATGCTTCGCTTCAAGATTACTGTATACCTTGCACCTTCTTATTGATGATGAAACACAGAAATTGCATCCGAATTTAATACAAAAGGCACAATGCCGACTTATGTACAAGAGGACTGACACTCTCACTTTCTACGATTTGAACCTCTCCTGTGAGTCCAGTTTTAGATTCCGATTCTTCACTTCAGGATTACTGTATAACTTGCACATTCTTATTGACGATGAAACACAGAAATTGTATCCGAATTTAATACAAAAGGCACAATGCCGACTTAAGTACAAGAGGACTGACACTCTCACTTTCTACGATTTGAACCTCTCCTGTGAGACCAGTTTTAGATTCCGATGCTTCGCTTCAAGATTACTGTATACCTTGCACCTTCTTATTGATGATGAAACACAGAAATTGCATCCGAATTTAACACAAACGGCACAATGCCGAATTAAGTTCAAGAGGACTGGCACTCTCACTTTCTATGATTTGAACCTCTCCTGTGAGTCCAGTTTTAGATTCCGATGCTTTACTTCAAGATTACTGTATACCTTGCACCTTGTTATTGACGATGAAACACAGAAATTGCATCCGAATTTAATACAAAAAGCACAAAGCCGACTTAAGTACAAGAGGACTGACACTCTCACTTTCTACGATTTGAACCTCTCCTGTGGGTCCAGTTTTAGAATCCGATGCTTCACTTCAGGTTTTCTGTATACCTTGCACCGTCTTATTGACGATGAAACACAGAAATTGCATCCGAATTTAATACAAAAGGCACAATGCCGACTTAAGTACAAGAGGACTGACACTCTCATTTTCTATGATTTGAACCTCTCCTGTGAGTCCAGTTTTAGATTCCGATGCTTCACTTCAGGTTTACTGTATAACTTGCACGTTCTTACTGACGATGAAACACAGAAATTGCATCCGAATTTACTACAAAAGGCACAATGCCGAGTTAAGTACAAGAGGACTGACACCCTCACTTTCTACGATTTGAGCATCTCCTGTGAGTCCAGTCTTAGATTCCGATGCTTCACTTCAAGAATACTGTATAACTTGCACCTTCTTACTGACGATGAAACACTGAAATTGCATCCGAATTTAATACAAAAGGCACAATGCCGGCTTAACTACAAGAGGACTGACACTCTCACTTTCTATGATTTGAACCTCTCCTGTGAGTCCAGTTTTAGATTCCGATGCTTCATTCTCAAGATTACTGTATACCTTGCACCTTCTTATTGACGATGAAACACAGAAATTGCATCCGATTTTAATACAAAAGGCACAATGCCGACTTAAGTACAAGAGGACTGACACTCTTACTTTCTACGATTTGATCCTCTCCTGTGAGTCCAGTTTTAGATTCCCATGCTTCACTTCAGGTTTACTGTATACCTTGCTCTTTCTTATCCACGATGAAACACAGAAATTGCATCCGAATTTAATACAAAAGGATCAATACCGACTTAAGTACAAGAGGACTGACACTCTCACTTTCTATGATTTGAACCTCACCTGTGAGTCCAGTTTTAGATTCCGATGATTCACTTCAGGTTTAGTGTATCCCTTGGACCTTCTTATTGACGATAAAACACAGACATTGCATCCAAATTTAATACATGAGGCACAATTCCGACTTAAGTGAAAGAGGACGGACACACTTACTTTCTATGATTTGAACCTCTCCTGTGGGTCCAGTTTTAGATTCCGATGCATCACTTCAGATTTACTGTATACCTTGCACCTTCTTATTGACGATGAAACACAGAAATTGCATCCGACTTTAATACAAAAGGCATAATGCCGACTTAAGTACAAGAGGACTGACCCTCTCACAATCAACGATAAGAACCTCTCCCGTGAGTCCAGTTTTAGATTCCGATTCTTCACTTCAGGTTTTCTGTATACCTTGCACCGTCTTATTGACGATGAAACACAGATATTGCATCCGAATTTAATACAAAAGGCAAAATGCCGACTTAAGTACAAGAGGACTGACACTCTCTTTTTCTATGATTTGAACCTCTCCTGTGAGTCCAGTTTTAGATTCCGATGCTTCACTTCATGTTTACTGTATAACTTGCACCTTCTTACTGACGATGAAACACAGAAATTGCATCCGAATTTAATACAAAAGGCACAATGCCGAGTTAAGTACAAGAGGACTGACACTCTCACTTTCTACGATTTGAGCATCTCCTGTGAGTCCAGTCTTAGATTCCGATGCTTCACTTCAAGAATACTGTATAACTTGCACCTTCTTACTGACGATGAAACACTGAAATTGCATCCGAATTTAATACAAAAGGCACAATGCCGACTTAAGTACAAGTGGACTGACACTCTAACTTTCTATGATTTGAACCTCTCCTGTGAGTCCAGTTTTAGATTCCGATGCTTCATTCTCAAGATTACTGTATACCTTGCACCTTCTTATTGACGATGAAACACAGAAATTGCAACCGATTTTAATACAAAAGGCACAATGCCGACTTAAGTACAAGAGGACTGACACTCTCACTTTCTACGATTTGATCCTCTCCTGTGAGTCCAGTTTTAGATTCCGATGCTTCACTTCAAGAATACTGTATGCCTTTCACCTTCTTATTGACGATGAAACACAGAAATTGCATCCGAATTTAATACAAAATGCACAATGCCGACCTAAGTACAAGAGGACTGACGCTGTCACTTTCTATGATTTCAAACTCTCCTGTGAGTCCAGTCTTCGATTCCGATGCTTCACTTGAAGATTACTGTATACCTTACACCTTCTTATTGACGATGAAACACAAAAATTGCATCCGAATTTAATACAAAGGCACAATGCCGGCTTAAGTACAAGAGGACTGACAAACTCACTTCCTACGATTTGAACCCCTCCTGTGAGTACAGTTTTAGATTCCGATGCTTCACTTCAAGATTACTGTATACCTTGCACCTTCTTGTTGACGATGAAACACAGAAATTGCATCCGAATTTAATACAAAAGGCACAATGCCAACTTAAGTACAAGAGGACTGACACTCTCACTTTCTACGATTTGAACCTCTCCTGTGAGTCCGGTTTTAGATTCTGATGCTTCACTTCAGGTTTACTGTATACCTTGCACCTTCTTATAGACCATGGAACACTGAAATTGCATCCGGAATTAATACAAAATTCACAATGCCGACTTAAGTACAAGAGGACTGACACTCTCACTTTCTATGATTTGAACCTCTCTTGTGAGTCCAGTTTTAGATTCCAATGCTTCACTTCAAGATAACTATATACCTTGCACCTTCTTATTGTCGAAGAAACACAGAGATTGCATCCGAATTTAGTACAAAATGCACAATGCTGGCTTAAGTACAAGAGGACTGACACTCTCACTTTATAAGATTTCAACCTCTCCTGTGAGTCCAGTTTTAGATTCCGATGCCTCACTTTAGGTTTACTGTATCCCTTGGACCTTCTTATTGACGATGAAACACATAGTTTGCATCCGAATTTAATATAAAAGGCACAAAGCCGACTTAAGTACAAGAGGACTGACACACTAACGTTCAATGATTTAAACCTCTCCTGTGAGTCCAGTTTTAGATTCCGATGCTTCACTTCAACTTTACTGTATCCCTTGGACCTTCTTATTGACGATGAAACACAGATATTGCTTCCGAATTTAATACAAAAGGCAAATGCCGACTTAAGTGAAAGAGGACTGACACACTTCCTTTCTATGATCTGAATCACTCCTGTGAGTCCAGTTTTCGAATCCGATGCTTTACTTTAGATTTACTGTATACCTTGCACCTTCTTATTGATGATGAAACACAGAAATTGCTTCCGAATTTAATACAAAAAGCACAATGCCGACTTAAGTACAAGTGGACTGAGCCTCTCTTTTTCAACGATTTGAGCCTCTCCTGTGAGTCCAGTTTTAGATTCCGACGCTTCACTTCAGGTTTACTGTATACCTTGCTGCTTCTTATTGACGATGAAACACAGAAATTGCATCCGAATTTAATACAAAACGCACAATGCCGACTTAAGTACATGTGGACTGACACTCTCACATTCTACGATTTGAACCTCTACTGTGAGTCCAGTTTTAGATTCCGATGCTTCACTTCAAGATTACTGTATACCTTGCATTTTCTTATTGACGATGAAACACAGAAATTGCATCCGAATTTAATACAAAAGGCACAATGCCGATGTAAGTACAAGAGGACAGACACTCTCACTTTCTACGATTTGAACCTCTCCTGTGAGTCCTGTTTTAGATTCCGATGCTTCACTTCAAGATTACTGTATACCTTGCACCCTCTTATTGACGATGAAACACAGAAATTGCATCCGAATTCAATACAAAAGGCACAATGCCGACATAAGTACAAGAGGACAGACACTCTCACTTTCTACGATTTAAACCTCTCCTGTAATCCAGTTTTAGAATACGATGCTTAACTTCAGGTTTACTGTATACCTTGCACCTTCTTATTGACGATGAAACACAGAAATAGCATCCGAATTTGATACAAAAGGCACAATGCCGACTTAAGTACAAGAGTACTGACACTCTCACTTTATATGATCTGAATCTCTCCTGTGAGTCCAGTTTTAGATTTCGATGCTTCACTTCAGGTTTTCTGTATACCTTGTACCTTCTTATTGACGATGAAACACAGAAATTGCATCCGAATTCAATACAAAAGGCACAATGCCGACTTAAGTACAAGAGGACTGACACTCTCACTTTCTATGATTTGAACCTCTCCTGTGAGTCCAGTTTTAGATTCCGATGCTTCACTTCATGTTTACTGTATAACGTGCACCTTCTTACTGACGATGAAACACAGAAATTGCATCCGAATTTAATGCAAAAGGCACAATGCCGAATTAAGTACAAGAGGACTGACACTCTCACTTTCTGCGATTTGAGCATCTCCTGTGAGTCAAGTCTTAGATTCTGATGCTTCACTTCAAGAATACTGTATAACTTGCACCTTCTTATAGACGATGAAACACAGAAATTGCATCCGAATTTAATACAAAGGCACAATGTCGACTTAAGTACAAGAGGACTGACACTCTCACTTTCTACGATTTGATCCTCTCCTGTGAGTCAAGTCTTAGATTCCGATGCTTCACTTCAAGAATACTGTATGCCTTGCACCTTCTTATTGACGATGAAACACAGAAATTACATCCGAATTTACAACAAAATGCACAATGCCGACCTAAGTACAGGAGGGCTGACGCTCTCACTTTCTATGATTTCAACGTCTCCTGTGAGTCCAGTCTGAGATTCCGACGCTTCACTTCAAGATTGCTGTATACTTTACACCTTCTTATTGACGATGAAACACAGAAATTGCATCCGAATTTAATACAAATGGCACAATGCCGGCTTAAGTACAATTGGACTGACAAACTCACTTCCTACGATTTGAACCTCTCCTGTGAGTACAGTTTTAGATTCCGATGCTTCACTTCAGGTTTACTGTATACCTTGCACCTACTTATTGACGATGAAACACAGAAATTGCAACTGAATCTAATACAAAAGGCACAATGTCGACTTAAGTGCAATAGGACTGACACTCTCACTTTCTACGATTTGAACCTCTCCTGTGAGTCCAGTTTTAGGTTCAGAAGCTTTACTTCTGGTTTACTGTATACCTTGCACCTTCTTACTGACGATGAGACACAGAAAATGCATCCGAATTTAATACAAAAGGCACAATGCCGACTTAAGTACAAGACGACTGACACTCTCACTTTCTATGATTTGAACCTCTCCTGTGAGTCCAGTTTTAGATTCCGACGCTTCACTTCAGGTTTACTGTATACCTTGCTGCTTCTTATTGACGATGAAACACAGAAATTGCATCCGAATTTAATACAAAACGCACAATGCCGACTTAAGTACAAGTGGACTGACACTCTCACATTCTACGATTTGAACCTCTACTGTGAGTCCAGTTTTAGATTCCGATGCTTCACTTCAAGATTACTGTATACCTTTCAATTTCTTATTGACGATGAAACACAGAAATTGCATCCGAATTTAATACAAAAGGCACAATGCCGATGTAAGTACAAGAGGACAGACACTCTCACTTTCTACGATTTGAACCTCTCCTGTGAGTCCTGTTTTAGATTCCGATGCTTCACTTCAAGATTACTGTATACCTTGCACCCTCTTATTGACGATGAAACACAGAAATTGCATCCGAATTCAATACAAAAGGCACAATGCCGACATAAGTACAAGAGGACAGACACTCTCACTCTCTACGATTTGAACCTCTCCTGTAATCCAGTTTTAGAATACGATGCTTAACTTCAGGTTTACTGTATACCTTGCACCTTCTTATTGACGATGAAACACAGAAATTGCATCCGAATTTGATACAAAAGGCACAATGCCGACTTAAGTACAAGAGGACTGACACTCTCACTTTATATGATCTGAATCTCTCCTGTGAGTCCAGTTTTAGATTCCGATGCTTCACTTCAGGTTTTCTGTATACCTTGTACCTTCTTATTGACGATGAAACACAGAAATTGCATCCGAATTCAATACAAAAGGCACAATGCCGACTTAAGTACAAGAGGACTGACACTCTCACTTTCTATGATTTGAACCTCTCCTGTGAGTCCAGTTTTAGATTCCGATGCTTCACTTCATGTTTACTGTATAACGTGCACCTTCTTACTGACGTTGAAACACAGAAATTGCATCCGAATTTAATACAAAAGGCACAATGCCGAGTTAAGTACAAGAGGACTGACACTCTCACTTTCTGCGATTTGAGCATCTCCTGTGAGTCAAGTCTTAGATTCCGATGCTTCACTTCAAGAATACTGTATAACTTGCACCTTCTTATAGACGATGAAACACAGAAATTGCATCCGAATTTAATACAAAGGCACAATGTCGACTTAAGTACAAGAGGACTGACACTCTCACTTTCTACGATTTGATCCTCTCCTGTGAGTCAAGTCTTAGATTCCGATGCTTCACTTCAAGAATACTGTATGCCTTGCACCTTCTTATTGACGATGAAACACAGAAATTACATCCGAATTTACAACAAAATGCACAATGCCGACCTAAGTACAGGAGGACTGACGCTCTCACTTTCTATGATTTCAACGTCTCCTGTGAGTCCAGTCTGAGATTCCGACGCTTCACTTCAAGATTACTGTATACTTTACACCTTCTTATTGACGATGAAACACAGAAATTGCATCCGAATTTAATACAAATGGCACAATGCCGGCTTAAGTACAATTGGACTGACAAACTCACTTCCTACGATTTGAACCTCTCCTGTGAGTACAGTTTTAGATTCCGATGCTTCACTTCAAGATTACTGTATACCTTGCACCTTCTTGTTGACGATGAAACACAGAAATTGCATCCGAATTTAATACAAACGGCACAATGCCAACTTAAGTACAAGAGGACTGACACTCTCACTTTGTACGATTTGAACCTCTCCTGTGAGTCCAGTTTTAGATTCTGATGCTTCACTTCAGGTTTACTGTATACCTTGCACCTTCTTATTGACGATGGAACGCAGAAATTGCATCCGAAATTAATACAAAAGGCACAATGCCGACTTAAATACAAGCGGACTGAAACTCTCACTTTCTATGACTTGAACCTCTCCTGTGACTCCAGTTGTAGATTCCGATGCTACACTTCAGGTTTACTGTATACCTTGCACCTTCCTATTGACGATGAAACACAGAAATTGCATCCGAATGTAATACAAAACGCACAATGCCGTCTTAAGTACAAGACGACTGACACTCTCACTTTCTACGATTTGAACCTCTCCTGTGAGTCCAGTTTTAGATTCCGATGCTTCACTTCAAGATTACTGTATCCCTTGGACCTTGTTATTGACGATGAAACACAGAGATTGCATCCGAAATTAGTACAAAATGCACAATGCTGGCTTAAGTACAAGAGGACTGACACTCTCACTTTCTATGATTTGAACCTCTCCTGTGAGTCCAGTTTTACATTCCGATGCTTCACTTCAACTTTACTGTATCCCTTGGACCTTCTTATTGACGATGAAACACAGAAATTGCTTCCGAATTTAATACAAAAGGCAAATGCCGACTTAAGTGAAAGAGGACTGACACACTTACTTTCTATGATCTGAATCTCTCCTGTGAGTCCAGTTTAAGATTCCGATGCTTCACTTTCGATTTACTGTATACCTTGCACCTTCTTATTGTTGATGAAACACAGAAATTGCTTCCGAATTTAATACAAAAAGCACAATGCCGACTTAAGTGCAAGTGGACTGAGACTCTCTTTTTCTACGATTTGAACCTCTCCTGTGAGTTCACTTTTAGATTCCGATGCTTCACTTCAGGTTTACTGTATACCTTGCACCTTCTTATTGACGATGAAACACAGAAATTGCAACCGAATCTAATACAAAAGGCACAATGTCGACTTAAGTACAATAGGACTGACACTCTCACTTTCTACGTTTTGAACCTCTCCTGTGAGTCCAGTTTTAGATTCCGAAGCTTTACTACAGGTTTACTGTATACCTTGCACCTTCTTAACGACGATGAGACACAGAAATTGCATCCGAATTTAATACAAAAGGCACAATGCCGTCTTAAGTACAAGAGGATATAAAATTAATAAAATAAAATAAAATAAAATAGTAATTATTTTATCTGTATGACTGTCCCTCCCATGAGCCGTCAGGCTTCAATTATTCGGTATCAGACGCTTGACAATGGCTTTTTCGTAAAGGGAATGTAACTCGTAGTTGACCGTGAAATAAAACTGAAATAATCGGACTTCGTAATTAAATCGTTTCCAAAGACTACTGCGGTAGGTGCGGACTCATAATCTAAATCTCGATATTACAATAATTTGCCAGCCATGCCAAACGTCGTACAGAGGTGATTGTCTACTAAACCAAAAAATTACACAGTTAGTTAAATCAGATATATTCAATGAATAAGCCTACAGAGTATAATCCAACTTTCTTTTATAAATATAAATTCTTTTCAGAATCGAGTGCCTAGTATGGTTGCAACTCGCAGTAATTTTCTATAACATGAAATATGGCGGTGTGCCAGACAATAAACTAAAATACGTGCTTCTCGCACGACTTCAACCAGAGCTCCCCTTTTCTTAATCAAACATAAGAGTAACGTAATTGTGCTTTTGTTTTATCAGCGACACAGCGCTGCAGTTGTGTGCCATAGGCTTTATTTATTTGTCACTGATTATTTATTTAATTAATATCTCGCGTTTCCGAGGAAACTCACGCTCGGCATGCAAATGTGCCTTTATATTGCCCCCTGAATTGCGAGGCGAAAGGACACACCTGCAGGCGAGCAATTCACCTAAAGGCACAAGAAAATCTAAGTTATCTACAACTATTTACATGACCTACATTATACACATTATACACATTATATACAAACTTTGAATGACGCGGGTGCGCCGTAAAAGTTCTTAAGTTGGCAGATAGAGTGCGCGCATGCGCAGAAGCGTCTGTGTGACTGCTGTTATGTCGTACAGTTAGATCACGCTGCACAGTATTGCAGTTCATATTGTTCGTGTGCGCGCGTTTCTCAGTCGTTGGACAAAGAAAATATTCAACCAAGATTACATATGAAGACTACGTTCTATGACAGGTAACTTAGTTTTAAATTTACAATATTCGTTATAACACAATACAACTTAGATTGTTGAATGTTCTTAGTTACATAGTATTGTTTTGAAATACTTCAAAGAAAAATGTCCGTATGTTTCAGGTGCGTTGACTTATACACATCGTGTCGTTATCACAGTTCATATTCATCTGCTGCACAATAATTTTTTACAGGTTAGTATCGTCGTGGTAAAGTTTTTTGATCAGAGTAACATCGTTGTATAACAACGTGATTAATACATAAGCGTGTCCATTTCCTATTTCCATTATAGTCGTTGTGATGCAGTTCGTTGTGAGTAAAAGCATTGCTTATTACAGATCAGACGTGACCCGTCGAGTAATTGGTCCACGTGCTGTTCGTTTTTTACATTCCGTGGAAGCTTGGTTGCAGAACCTCGGACGGCACATAGCTGGCGTCGATCCTTGGACAGTCCAGGTAAGAGTGTCCGTCACATTTCGAGAACATTTCATTCCCTGAAGTTCCAACCAAAATTCTTCCACCCGTCGTGTTGTTTTCTGGACAGGCACTTTGTGTCCATTTAATCCAGTTAACATCTTGAAGTTGGGTACTGTAGTAATGTCACTAGACGATGCACGAATTATGCACTTCACATTTTCAGTTTTTTTGCTGAATATAGCTCACCTAAGTGTTCGTAGTTATTAATCAAGGAAATCGTTCATCGCGTTTACATAGGTACGATGCATAATGAATGGCATTAACCGTTTCCTTCACATAGGTTTCTGCGTAGTTGCAGAGTTAGTAATGTTCGTTAATGTCCGTGAACAGAGGTTCACTATGCAATGTCTTTTTGGCACTCGTTTTGTTCAAATTTTTACATGATACATCAGTTAAAAAAAATAAGTAATTATACATACACACGTCGCATATTTTCTTAGTATAAACATAATACAGTTGCACATACACATGTTTACATCATCATTACATCGCTACAGGTTATTACATTGTGTCACATTTGATTACATGAATTGCAGATATTTACATCCTCTTTAGCGGTTTTGCTGGGATATTATCGATGTTTTTTGTGATGTCATCTGAAATTAAGATAGGTTAGACACAACATTCATTACATCAGTAGGCAAGACCAGGCGTTTTCACTACTCAATAAATATTCAAAATAGTAAGAGAGAGAAAATGTTCGATTTCTCGCGTTTTGTGCGTGTGTGTAGAGTGTCTGTGTGGCCTTGACTACTGATAGATGCTTTTCGTGTTGAGAGATGTGCGTCTAATCTATTTCTCAAAGTAAAAGATCGCTTCACAGATGACGTCTGTCAGTTCGTCAGGTGTCATACCTAGTCAGTGGTACCTACAATAACAAATGTTCCGTGAAAAATTAATATGTCATTCACTGCTACGTAATCATAAATTTTACTTTAATATTCAGTCTTCTCGGTGGAGCCGCGGCGTTGAAAAAAAAATTCTTCTGTCTTCAACAGCGACTCTGGAACGCTGAAATGAAAATTTCTATACTACTTGTTATCTGTGTTGTAGCAACAGAGTTTTTCGAGTTGCTTAGCAATATTTTGATGGGTATGACTTTGACATTATTCAGCATGAAATGCTCTAAGATCTCGGTGTGCGTATAGCCCAATAATTTTGTTAGTCCTACGATGTTGTAACAGATACGCACCAGGGTGCGGTATGTTAACAATTATATAAGGTCCTTCATATAGCAGACGCCACTTAGCGTTGCGTCGTTTGAGTGCAACAGATTTATGATGAGTACGAAGTAGTACAAGCATTCCTATCTCGAATTTTTGTTTTCTTTTTATTATGTTTCTGTGATGTTTGTTTCGTATTTGTGCGTGATGTGTCAATGTAGTCAATACTTCTTTTATTTTCTGTTCAGGTGTGATTTCCTTGTCTGACAACTTAGGTAATGGTTCTATCCACTGATCGTTCTGTTTGCAATTGAACATGATCTCGTTAGGTGTGTAATTTGTATCGTAAATATTTAAGTTATTGTGTACGTCTTCGAAAAGACTTAGGTAGGACACCCAATTAGTATGTTTTGATGAAATATAGGTCCTCATGAAACGATTTAATTCTCGGAAAAGTCTCTCAGTCGCGTTACATTGTGGACTAAACCTCGAAATAAATATACTTTTAATGTTATTGTCCTTCAAGAAATTTCTCCATTTGTACCCAGAGTAGTATGCTGCATTATCTGATAGAATTGCTTTAGGTTTTCCCACGTGCGTCAGGTAATCACTTGAGAATCTTCGTATTATAGCATTTGCAGTGGCGGATTTTAAAGCATAAAGTTTAACATGTTTAGAAAATATATCGTAAAAAGCTAAGATATATTTGACGCCTCCAGAGCTTGCTGGATGCGGTCCACTGATGTCAGTACACAGAATTTCCAGGGGTTTACTAGCTAAAATAGAATGTAAATCTGTTTTTGTGGATAAATTCTGAGGTTTTGATTTTTGACATATGACACATGTTTTCAGTTCGCTGTAAATTTTTCTTCTCATATTGCTAAAATAACAGTATGTACTGAGCTTCGCTAAACACTTTTTTGTCCCATAATGACCCCAAACTAAGCGTGTGTGCCAAATTAAATTACGTTCAGACTCTTTGGGAATGCATACACACCAGTTAGTAGAATTTGGATGTCGGCGGTAAAATAGCACATCATTGTGTAACTTGTAATACTTAGTCGAAGGATGATTGTGTTTTTCTACCAGTAATGTTATTATCTTATACCAGTGAGGGTCAGATTTTTGTAATTTAGCCATGTCTCTGCACATATCAATATAATATTGGTGATACTGCTTGTCTTGCATTAAGAGAATCCTGTAGTCATTTAAATTTTCTAAGTCACTGTTGGTATCATTCATACATTGTGGAAGTCTAGACAAAGTGTCTGCAATGGTGGTGTCCTTACCTCTTATGTACTTAATTTCAAGAGAGTAGTTCTGAAGTGTAACTGCCCATCGTGATAGTCTAGGATGTACAAGTTTACAAGTTAACAAAAATGTCAGGGCCTGGTGATCGGTGTAAATTACTGTATGTTTTCCAAATAAATAATAATTGAATTTCTTGAATGCCCATACTATGGAAAGTGTTTCTAACTCAGTAGTGAAGTATGTACGCTCACATTCAGTTAGAGTACGACTTGCAAACCCAATAATTCTTATCTGTTCCTTTTCTTTATTCTTTATAACTTGAAATAAGCAACATCCCAAGCCAGTACGTGAAGCGTCACAAGTCATACAAAAATCTAAATTGAAATCTGGATGGCTCAATATGTTAGCATTCACTAAAGCATGTTTAATTGTATTAAAGTCATTCTGGCACTGTTCCGACCAGATCCAAACTTGATTCTTTCTGAGTAGATTTAGCAGATGTTTACTGTTCAAAAGTGGTTGTGGCAAAAAACGTCTGAAAAATGAACATAGCCCAAGGAATGATTTTAACTGCTTTTTAGTTCGAGGGCTAGGAAAGTTTCTGATAGCATCTAATTTACTGGGATCCGGACGTATGCCCTGTGAATTAATGATATGTCCTAAATACTTTATCTCACTGCAACCAAACTTTGATTTTCTAAGATTGGCTGTGACTCCAGCTTGTGCAAATTTTTCTAAAATTCTTTGAAGTGTGTCAACGTGTTCATTCCAGGATTGTGTAGCTATCAGTATATCATCTACATTGTGTGTGACTGTCTCAACTAAATCGTCACCAAGCACGGTATCCAGGGCTGTAATGAATACCCCAGAGCTGACATTCAGTCCGAAGGGTAGAACACAAAACTGATAGGTTCGCCCCCCGAACATAAATGCAGTATATTTCCGAGAATCAGGAGTGATACCCACCTGCCAAAACGAATTAGCGAGATCTATTGTGGAAAAATATTTTGCATCTAGAAATTTCTGTAATTGCTCTTCTAAATTTTCAGGTTTTGTGTGAACCGGTAAAATTATTTCATTAATAGCTCGTGCGTCTAACACTAACCTAATGCTTCCATTTGATTTTTTGACAACAAGTAGAGGACTACAGTAAGGTGAGGTGGATGGTTCAATGACCTTCCAGTCTAACATTTGTTTTAATTCTTGCCACACAGCAGGTCGTTGAGATAACGGTACGTTATATGTCTTATGGTAGAAGATCTTGTGAGGCTTAACTTCAATCTTGTACACATACGTGTTGATAACACCTAATCGTTTGGTAAAAACTTGTAAATATTTGGATAACACTTCCTGTAGTTTTATACGTTCATGTACACTGAGAGCTGTAGCTTCACTTATCTTATGATCAAGCAATGTTTTCAAGTCCATTAGCTCTGCGTCAGATGAGTGTGTTTGCATGTCTTGAATGTCTTTGTCAAGTACTAACTGAACCTTGTACCCTGTACAGTGTTTGTCATGCTTTAGAGTTCTCCTGTCCAAATCAATAATAATTACCCTGCTTTTATCATTTAAAATACATTTACCTTTGGAGAAGTCTATAATGCAGTCGTTCTCGCTCATAATATCTATTCCTAATATGCAATTAGTCACAAGGTTTTGTACAACCAGGAATGGCCATTGTACGGTTCCATTACCTATTTTAACGTTTACAAAAACTTGCTTCGTAACCCTACATGACTTATTACCTAGTGCAGTAGTTATTTTACAGTTTTGGGCAGGAAACTCAGGCACAGGTTCCAATTCACACATCTTTTTATAAAAATTAGAAGATAAAACGCTCACAGCTGCACCTGTATCTAGGATAATAGTAGTTGGAATCCCACCTACTACACCAGTAGTGGATGCTAAAACAATTTCATTTGTGTTTAAACGACATTGTGTACTGTCTTGTAAAAGTTCATCTGATATATTGTTATTGTGGTTGTATCTTATAAATAAAACAGGTAGTTTTTGTTTAGAATTACTCGGCATATCATTATTCTGTTGTTCAAGTGTGGTGTCAAATAACCGATTAACATTGAAGCCGCCCCCCAAGAATTCTTCAGCCACGACCTGGGGCAAAGTAGTGACTGTTTCTAGTTTGTTGGATTAGCATTTGTACTAGGTACTGACACAGATTGAAGTTGTGCATCAGGTGTCATTTCTATTATATTCACATTCGGATATTGCCTATTATGATCTCCAAACTTTTGCGGTTGTTGTTGCTGTTGCGCATTATAACTTACCTGTCGGTCGTAAGGTGTGCTCAAATTTTGACCTGGTGGCTGCTGTGGTAAAGCAGAGTTTGAATGAAAGTACTGATCGTTACGAGTCCAACCTTGATGCTGTCTTGGCTCGTAGTTATTATTATTTCTATTTCTGTTTGTGTTTTTGTTATTACCTTTGTATCCGTTGTTACCGTTGTAGTTATTACCGCGGTGCCTTTTGTATGGATTGCCGCATGAAATGTTATTACAGTTGTAACTATTGTTTGTATTGGAATACGCGTGTTGATTTTGATTTCCGTACTGAGACGGCATGTGAGTTTGCTGTTTTTGTTGTACCGCGTATCCAACTGTGGGCGCGCCAGAATTGTGTTGGCAAGCCTGCATGTTTTGCATACCACTAGTGTAAACATTGTGGCTGCTGTTTTGCCGCGCGAACCGCTGATCTTCAAGTAACATGTCAACCGAATCTAAAGCTGTTAAAAAATAATCTGAATCGTCATCCGGGATATGTAGGAGTTTTTCTTTAATGTTGAAAGGCAATTTGGCCTTCAACGCACGGAGTATATCTCGCGTTGCGACTGGTTCGTCTAAAAATTGTCCCATGTTCAAGTATTTTTCAAAATATCTGCGTAAGTTACCATTTTTACTGTTAAAGGTTTCAGGTTCTAAAATTTGTCTTCTGAGTCGCTCCTGAACGGATTGCGACCAGAATTTGTTCAGAAAAGCACGCTCAAACTCACTGTACGTGGTACATACGTCAGCTTGACTGTATGCCGAGACAGCTGCATCGCCTTGGATGTAACCGACAATATATGAAATCTTTTTCCGGTTACTCCAAGTGCGTGGAAATGCGTTACTAAAAGATTTGAGAAAAATCACCGGATGAATGGTTCGTTTTTCTGGGATAAAAATCTGAAATTGCCTGTGTTTCATTAAGCTTTCGTCTTCCTTTGCATTATGATATGGATTTGTCCCACTGTTATTACTGCTATGTCCAGCTGGCGAGTAATTACGATAATGTTGCTGTGGTTTACCATGATAATAGCTTGTGTTTGTGTTTGCACATCGTGGTATGTGTTGTAGTCGTGGTGTGTTTTGCTCCTGTGTGTTTGTCGTGTGCGGTATGTGTGTGTCATACTCGAATGTATATTGGTTCCTGAACTGTGCATTTTGACTGATATTTTCGTTACATTCAGACTGTGGTCGATCGGTGAATTGTCTCGTGGGTGCAGTGACGGATTGTACTGCGTCACTGATCAGCTGTTTGTTATTAGTAATGTATTGCGCTACGGAGTCGTGCACAATTGTTGGTAAATTTTCACGTAAGCATCTATCAAAATGTTTGTCTTTGTTGACTACCCAATCATGAAATTCTTTATTAATATTTTGAAAATGAGCTGTGGCATCAGATTGTAAGATGTCAGTCAGGTGTTGTTCAACATTGTCAAATTTATTCTGTACGTCAGTAATTCGTTTTTCAAGGTTGTCATGTACTGAAGGATATGTTTGAATTTGTTCAGTAAGAACTTCACACGTGACATTAAGGTTTTTTACTTGTGTCTGTAAAAGTGCTACGTCTGTTGTAGCCTTTTCTTGTCTCGTATTAAGCTGGGAAAATTTAGTACTGAGTTCAGTCATCTGTTTGGTCAGTGTGGCGTCTATAAGTTCCACACGCTTACATAAAGTGTCATTACTTGTCTTGAGTGCTATGAGATCAGATTTGATTCCGTCATTTTGTGTCTTTAACTGTTCATTTTCCGTCTGTAAGGTTGCCATGTTTTCGGCGTTTTGTTTCATTAGCATTTGTAACATGTCGGCAATGTTTACCGTTTGCAAGGTCTCTGCCGCCGCCGCGTCATTAGACGTGACGTCATGCAGTAACATGGGCTCTGATTGAGACTTTGAAATTTTTGTGGTGGAAGGCCTATTGTCAAAATTTTCGTCAACACTTGCGTCAATGTTTGATGAATCGTCACTACCGGATGCTGTCGTAAAGTCATTTTCTAACATTTGTCTCTCGTCCGAGTCGGACTGCGTCTGAATAGTACGTCTTTGCTGTTCCATTTTTGCGTATTGTTTTCTAGTTATTACCATGCCACACGTGATATATGTTTCAAGAAAATTTTTGACACTGATTTTAAAATAAAATGCAGTTGAGCCTGAATCGCTCGTAGCAACAATGGCTGTCTGTTAATTTAAAAATATAAACTGAATTTGAGATTATTGGTAATGGCTGCTGTCCATGTAACTACGTATCGTATAGAAGTCGGCCATATTGTACACTCGTGTATTGGTATTGTTGCATACGTTATTGTTTAAGGAAAAGTACTGAGAATGAAATTTATCACTGAAAACTGTTATGCGCGAAAGAAACACTACAGAATTTTACTGAAAAGCTAATACACTGAATTATACGTCTGGTCAAGCCTGCTAATGCAAAGATGCTGCGTCTTACCTTATTTTGCTGGAAGCTTCTTTGCGTCTTCCCGCAAAATTTTATAATTGGCAAATATCTTCTGATTTTTGTTATTTCTCATATAGTCAAGTCCAGGTCCAGAAAGTTGATTTTTCACATGAAAAAAAAGAACAATGTAACAAATGACAAAATAACAAGTCCGACACGCAGTCGCCAATATAAAATAAATAAAATAAAATAAAATAAAATATTAATTATTTTATCTGTATGACTGTCCCTCCCATGAGCCGTCAGGCTTCAATTATTCGGTATCAGACGCTTGACAATGGCTTTTTCGTAAAGGCAATGTTACTCGTAGTTGACCGTGAAATAAAACTGAAATAATCGGACTTCGTAATTAAATCGTTTCCAAAGACTGCTGCGGTAGGTGCGGACTCATAATCTAAATCTCAATATTACAATAATTTGCCAGCCATGCCAAAACGTCGCACAGAGGTGATTGTCTACTAAACAAAAAAATTACACAACAGAGGTGATTGTCTACTAAACAAAAAAATTACACAGTTAGTTAAATCAGATATATTCAATGAATAAGCCTACAGTTCATAATCCTACTTACTTTTATAAATATTAATTCTTTTCTGAATCGAGTGCCTAGTATGGTTGCAACTCGCAAAAATTTTCTATAACATGAAATATGGCGGTGTGCCAGACAATAAACTAAAATACGTGCTTCTCGCACCACTTCAACCAGAGCTCCCCTTTTCTTAATCAAACATAAGAGTAACGTAATTGTGCTTTTGTTTTATCAGCGACACAGCGCTGCAGTTGTGTGCCATAGGCTTTATTTATTTGTCACTGATTATTTATTTAATTAATATCTCGCGTTTCCGAGGAAACTCACGCTCGGCATGCAAATGTGCCTTTATAAGGACTGACACTCTCACTTTCTATGATTTGAACCTCTCCTGTGAGTCCAGTTTTAGATTCCGATGCTTCACTTCAGGTTTACTGTATACCCTGCTGCTTCTTATTGACGATGAAACACAGAAATTGCATCCGAATTTAATACAAAAGGCACAGTGCCGGCTTAAGTAAAAGAGGACTGACACTCTCACTTTCTACGATTTGAACCTCTTTTGTGAGTCCAGTTATAGATTCCGATGCTTCACTTCAAGATTACTGTATACCTTGCACCTTATTATTGACGATGAAACACAGATATAGCATACGAATTTAATACAAAATGCACAATGTCGACTTAAGTACAAGAGGACTGACACTCTCACTTTCTATGATTTGAACCTCTCCTGTGAGTCCAGTTTTAGATTCCAATGCTTCACTTCATGATTACTGTATACCTTGCAGCGTCTTATTGACGACGAAACACAGAAATTGCATCCGAATTTAATACAAAAGGCACAATGCCGAATTAAGTACAAGCGGACTGACACTCTCACTATCTACGATTTGAACCTCTCCTGTGAGTCCAGTTTTAGATTCCGATGCTTCACTTCAAGATTACTGTGCACCTTCCACCTTCTTATTGACGATGAGACACAGAAATTGCATCCGAATTTAATACAAAAAAGGCACAATGCCGACTTAAGTACATAAGGACTGACACTCTCAATTTCTACGATTTCAACCTCTCCTCTGAGTCCAGTTTTAGATTCCGATGCTTCACTTCAGGTTTAGTGTATCCCTTGGACCTTCTTGTTGGCGACGAAACACAGAGATTGCATCTGAATTTAGTACAAAAGGCACAATGCCGACTTAAGTACAAGAGGGCTGACACTCTAACTTTCAATGATTTGAACCTCTCCTGTGAGTCTAGTTTCAGATTCCGACGCTTCACTTCAGCTTTACTGTATCTCTTAGATCTTCTTATTGACGATGAAACACAGAAATTGCATCCGAATCTAATACAAAAGGCACAATGCGGACTAAAGTACAATAAGACTGACACTCACACTTTCTACGTTTTGAACCTCTCCTGTGAGTCCAGTTTTAGATTCCGATGCTTCACTTCAGGTTTACTGTATACCATGCACCATCTTACTGACGATAAAACACAGAAATTGCATCCGAATTTAATACAAAAGGCACATTGCCGACATAAGTACAAGAGTACTGCCACTCTCACTTTCTATGATTTGAACCTCTCCTGTGAGTCCAGTTTTAGATTCCGATGCTTCACTTCAGGTTTACTTTATACCTTGAACCTTCTTATTCACGATGAAACACAGAAATTGCATGCGAATTTAATACAAAAGGCACAATGCCGACTTAAGTACAAGAGGACTGACACTCCCACTTTCTATGATTTGAACTTCCCCTGTGGGTCCAGTTTTAGATTCCGATGCTTCACTTCAGGTTTACTGTATACCTTGCACCTTCTTTTTGACGATGAAACATAGAAATTGCATCCGATTTTAAAACAAAAGGCACAATGCCGACTTAAGTACAAGAGGACTGACAATCTCACTTTCAACGATTTGAACCTCTCCTGTGAGTCCAGTTTTAGATTCCGATGCTTCACTTCAGGTTTACTGTGTACCTTGCACCTTCTTATTGACGATGAAACACAGAAATTCCATCCGAATTAAATACAAGAGGCACAATGCCGACTTAAGTAAAAGAGGACTGACACACTCACTTTCTACGATTTGAACATCTCCTGTGAGTCCAGTTAAAGATTCCGATGCTTCACTTCTAGATTACTGTATACCTTGCACCTTCTTATTGACGATGAAACACTGAAATTGCATCCGAATATAATACAAAATTCACAATGCCGACTTAAGTACATGAGGACTGACACTCTCAAATTCTATGATTTGAACCTCTCCTGTGAGTCAAGTTTTAGTTTCCGATGCTTCATTTTCAAGATTACTGTATACCTTGCACCTTCTTATTGACGATGAAACACAGAAACTGCATCGGATTTTAATACAAAAGGCACAATGCCGACTTAAATACAACAGGACTGACACTCTCACTTTCAACGATTTGAACCTCTCCTGTGAGTCCAGTTTTGGATTCCGATGCTTCACTTCAAGATTACTGTATACCTTGCACCTTCTTATTGCCGATGAAACACAGAAATTGCATCCGAATTCAATACAAAATGCACAATGCCGACTTAAGTACAAGAGGACTGACACTCTCACTTGCTATGATTTGAACCTCTCCTGTGAATCCAGTTTTAGATTCCGATGCTTCACTTCAAGATTAGTGTATACCTTGCACCTTCATATTGACGATGAAACAAAGATATTGCATCCGAATTTAATACAAAATGCACAATGCCGACTTAAGTACAAGAGGACTGACAAACTCACTTTCTACGATTTGAACCTCTCCTGTGACTACAGTTTTAGATTCGGATGCTTCACTTCAAGATTACTGTATACCTTGCACCTTCTTGTTGACGATGAAACACAGAAATTGCATCCGAATTTAATACAAAAGGCACAATGCCGACTTAAGTACAAGAGGACTGACACACTCACTTTCTATGATTTGAATTCTCCTGTGATTCCAGTTCCAGAATCCGATGCTTCACTTCATGTTTACTGTATAACTTGCACCTTCTTATTGGCGATGGAACACAGAAATTGCATCCGAATGTAATACAAAAGGCACAGTGCCGGCTTAAGTACAAGAGGACTGACACTCTCACTTTCTACTATTTGAACCTCTCCTGTGAGTCCTCTTTTAGATTCTGATGCTTCACTTCAGGTTTACTGTATACCTTGCACCTTCTTATTGACGATTAAACGCAGAAATTGCATCCGAAATTAATGCAAAAGGCACAATGCCGACTTAAGTACAAGAGGACTGACACGCTCACTTTCTATGAATTGAACCTCTCCCGTGAGTCCAGTTTTATATTCCGATGCTTCACTTCATGATTACTGTATACCTTGCACCTTCTTATTGACGATGAAACACAGAAATTGCATCCCAAATTAATACAAAAGGCACAATGCCGACTTAAGTACAAGAGGACTGACACTCTCACTTTTTACGATTTGAACCTCTTTTGTGAGTCCAGTTTTAGATTCCGATGCTTCACTTCAAGATTACTGTATACCTTGCACCTTTTTATTGACGATGAAACACAGAATAGCATACGAATTTAATACAAAATGCACAATGTCGACTTAAGTACAAGAGGACTGACACTCTCACTTTCTATGATTTGAACCTCTCCTGTGAGTCCAGTTTTAGATTCCAATGCTTCACATCATGATTACTGTATACCTTGCACCGTCTTATTGACAGCGAAACACAGAAATTGCATCCGAATTTAATACAAAAGGCACAATGCCGATTTAAGTACAAGCGGCCTGACACTCTCACTATCTACGATTTGAACCTCTCCTGTGAGTCCAGTTTTAGATTCCGATGCTTCACTTCAAGATTACTGTGTACCTTGCACCTTCATATTGACGATGAGACACAGAAATTGCATCCGAATTCAATACAACAAGGCACAATGCCGATTTAAGTAACAAGAGGACAGACACTCCCACTTTCTACGATTTGAACCTCTCCTCTGAGTCCAGTTTTAGATTCCGATGCTTCACTTCAGGTTTAGTGTATCCTTTGGACCTTCCTTATTGACGATGGAACACAGAAATTGCATCCGAATCTAATACAAAAGGCACAATGTCGACTAAAGTACAATAAGACTGACACACATTCTACGTTTTGAACCTCTCCAGTGAGCCCAGTTTTAGATTCTTATGCTTCACTTCAGGTTTACTTTACACCATGGCACCATCTTAGTGACGATGAAACACAGAAATTGCATCCGAATTTAATACAAAAGGCACACTGCCGACATAAGTACAAGAGGACTGACACTCTCACTTTCTATGATTTGTACCTCTCCTGTGAGTCCCAGTTTTGGATTCCGATGCTTCACTTCAAGTTTACTTTATACCTTGAACCTTCTTATTCACGGTGAAACACAGAAATTGCATGCGAATATAATACAAAAGGCACAATGCTGACTTAAGTACAAGAGGACTGCCACTCCCACTTACTATGATTTGAACCTCCCCTGTGGGTCCAGTTTTAGATTCCGATGCTTCACTTCAGGTTTACTGTATACTTTGCACCTTCTTATTGACGATGAAACACAGAAATTGCATCCGAATTTAATACAAAAGGCACAATGCCGACTTAAGTACAAGAGGACTGACAATCTCACTTTCAACGATTTGAACCTCTCCTGTGAGTCCAGTTTTAGATTCCGATGCTTCACTTCAGGTTTACTGTATACCTTGCACCTTCTTATTGATGATGAAACACAGAAATTGCATCCGAATTTAATACAAAAGGCACAATGCCGACTTAAGTACAAGAGGACTGACACTCTCACTTTCTATGATTTGAACCTCTCCTGTGAGTCGAGTTTTGGATTCCAATGCTACACTTCAGGTTTACTGTATAACTTGCACCTTCTTATTGACGATGAAATACAGTAATTGCATACGAATTCAATACAAAAGGCACAATTGCGACTTAAGTACAGGAGGACTGACACTCTCACTTTCTACGATTTGAACATCTCCTGTGAGTCCAGTTGTAGATTCCGATGCTTCACTTCTAGATTACTGTATACCTTGCACCTTCTTATTGACGATGAAACACTGAAATTGCATCCGAATTTAATACAAAAGGCACAATGCCGACTTAAATACAACAGGACTGACACTCTCACTTTCAACGATTTGAACCTCTCCTGTGAGTCCAGTTTTGGATTCCGATGTTTCACTTCAAGATTACTGTATACCTTGCACCATCTTATTGCCGATGAAACACAGAAATTGCATCCGAAATTAATACAAAAGGCACAATGCCGACTTAAGTACAAGAGGACTGACACTCTCACTTTCTACGATTTGATCCTCTTTTGTGAGTCCAGTTTTAGATTCCGATGCTTCACTTCAAGATTACTGTATACCTTGCACCTTTTTATTGACGATGAAGCACAGAAATAGCATACGAATTTAATACAAAATGCACAAATTCGACTTCAGTACAAGAGGACTGACACTCTCACTTTCTATGATTTGAACCTCTCCTGTGAGTCCAGTTTTAGATTCCGATGCTACACTTCAGGTTTACTGTATAACTTGCACCTTCTTATTGACGATGAAATACAGAATTTGCATCCGAATTCAATACAAAAGGCACAATGACGACTTAAGTACAAGAGTACTGACACTCTCACTTTCTACGATTTGTACATCTCCTGTGAGTCCAGTTGTAGATTCCGATGCTTCACTTCTAGATTACTCTATACCTTGCACCTTCTTATTAACGATGAAACACTGAAATTGCTTCCGAATTTAATACAAAAGGCACAATGCCGACTTATTTACAACAGGACTGACACTCTCACTTTCAACGATTTGAACCTCTCCTGTGAGTCCAGTTTTGGATTCCGATGTTTCACTTCATGATTACTGTATACCTTGCACCGTCTTATTGACGACGAAACACAGGAATTGCATCCGAATTTAATACAAATGGCACAATGCCGGCTTAAGTACAAGCGGACTGACACTCTCACTATCTACGATTTGAACCTCTCCTGTGAGTCCAGTTTTAGATTCCGGTGCTTCACTTCAAGATTACTGTGTACTTTGCATCTTCTTATTGACGATGAGACACAGAAATAGCATCCGAATTTAATACAAAAAGGCACAATGCCGATTTAAATACAAGAGGACAGACACTCTCACTTTCTACGATTTGAACCTCTCCTCGGAGTCCAGTTTTAGATTCCGATGCTTCACTTCAGGTTTAGTGTACCCCTTGGACATTCTTATTGACGCAAAACACAGAGATTGCATCCGAGTTTAGTACAAAGGCACAATGCTGACTTAAGTACAAGGGGACTGACTCTCTCACTTTCTATGATTTTAACCTCACCTGTGAGTCCAGTTTTAGATTCCGATGCTTCACTTTAGGTTCACAGTATCCCTTGGACCTTCTTATTGACGATGAAACACATAGTTTGCATCCGAATTTAATACAAAAGGCACAATGCCGACTTAAGTACAAGAGGGCTGACACTCCAACTTTCAATGATTTGAACCTCTCCTGTGAGTCCCGTTTCAGATTCCGATGCTTCACTTCAGCTTTACTGTATCTCTTGCACCTTCTTATTGACGATGAAACACAGAAATTGCATCCGAATCTAATACAAAAGGCACAATGTCGACTAAAGTACAATAAGACTGACACTCACACTTTCTACATTTTGAACCTCTCCTGTGAGTCCAGTTTTAGATTCCGATGCTACACTTCAGGTTTACTGTACACCATGCACCATCTTACTGACGATGAAACACAGAAATTGCATCCGAATTCAATACAAAAGGCACACTGCCGACATAAGTACAAGAGGACTGACACTCTCACTTTCTATGATTTGAACCTCTCCTGTGAGTCCAGTTTTAGATTCCGATACTTCACTTCAGGTTTACTTTATACCTTGAACCTTCTTATTCACGATGAAACACAGAAATTGCATGCGAATTTAATACAAAAGGCACAATGACGACTTAAGTACAAGAGGACTGACACTCCCACTTTCTATGATTTGAACCTCCCCTGTGGTTCCAGTTTTAGATTCCGATGCTTCACTTCAGGTTAACTGTATACTTTGCACCTTCTTATTGACGATTAAACACAGAAATTGCATCCGAATTTAATACAAAAGGCACAATGCCGACTTAAGTACAAGAGGACTGACAATCTCACTTTCAACGATTTGAACCTCTCCTGTGAGTCCAGTTTTAGATTCCGATGCTTCACTTCAGTTTTACTGTATACCTTGCACCTTCTTATTGACGATGAAACACAGAAATTGCATCCGAATTTAATACAAAAGGCACAATGCCGACTTAAGTACAAGAGGACTGACACTCTCACTTTCTATGATTTGAACCTCTCCTGTGAGTCCAGTTTTAGATTCCGATGCTTCACTTCAGGTTTACTGTATAACTTGCACCTTCTTATTGACGATGAAATACAGAAATTGCATCCGAATTTAATACAAAAGGCACAATGCCGACTTAAGTACAAGAGGACTGACACTCTCACTTTCTACGATTTGAACATCTCCTGTCAGTCCAGTTGTAGATTCCGATGCTTCACTTCTAGGTTACTGTATACCTTGCACCTTCTTATTGACGATGAAACACTGAAATTGCATCCGAATTTAATACAAAATGCACAATGCCGACTTAAGTACAAGAGGACTGACACTCTCACATTCTATGATTTAAACCTCTCCTGTGAGTCAAGATTTTGTTTCCGATGCTTCATTTTCAAGATTACTGTATACCTTGCACCTTCTTATTGACGATGAAACACAGAAACTGCATCGGATTTTAATACATTAGGCACAATGCCGACTTAAATACAACAGGACTGACACTCTCACTTTCAACGATTTGAACCTCTCCTGTGAGTCCAGTTTTGGTTTCCGATACTTCACTTCAAGATTACTGTATACCTTGCACCTTCTTATTGCCGATGAAACACAGAAATTGCATCCGAATTTAATACAAAATGCACAATGCTGACTTAAGTACAAGAGGACTGACACTCTCACTTTCTATGATTTGAACCTCTCCTGTGAGTCCAGTTTTAGATTCCGATGCTTCACTTTAGGTTTACTGCATCCCTTGGACCTTCTTATTGACGATGAAACACATAGTTTCCATCCGAATTTAATACAAAAGGCACAATGCCGACTTAAGTACAAGAGGGCTGACACTCCCACTTTCAATGATTTGAACCTCTCCTGTGAGTCCAATTTCAGATTCCGATGCTTCACTTCAGCTTTACTGTATCTCTTGGACCTTCTTATTCACGGTGAAACACAGATATTGCATGCGAATTTTATACAAAAGGCACAATGCCGACTTAAATACAAGAGGACAGACACTCTCACTTTCTACGATTTGAACCTCTCCTCTGAGTCCAGTTTTAGATTCCGATGCTTCACTTCAGGTTTACTGTACCCCTTGGACCTTCTTATTGACGACGAAACACAGAGATTGCATCCGAGTTTAGTACAAAAGGCACAATGCTGGCTTAAGTAAAAGGGGACTGACTCTCTCACTTTCTATGATTTTAACCTCTCCTGTGAGTCCAGTTTTAGATTCCAATGCTTCACTTCATGATTACTGTATACCTTGCACCGTCTTACTGACGACGAAACACAGGAATTGCATCCGAATTTAATACAAAAGGCACAATGCCGACTTAAGTACAAGCGGACTGACCCTCTCACTATCTACGATTTGAACCTCTCCTGTGAGTCCAGTTTTAGATTCCGGTGCTTCACTTCAAGATTACTGTGTACCTTGCATCTTCTTATTGACGATGAGACACAGAAATTGCATCCGAATTTAATACAAAAAGGCACAATGCCGATTTAAGTACAAGAGGACAGACACTCTCACTTTCTACGATTTGAACCTCTCCTCTGAGTCCAGTTTTAGATTCCGATGCTTCACTTCAGGTATAGTGTACCCCTTGGACCCTCTTATTGACGACGAAACACAGAGATTGCATCCGAGTTTAGTACAAAAGGCACAATGCTGACTTAAGTACAAGGGGACTGACTCTCTCACTTTCTATGATTTTAACCTGTCCTGTGAGTCCAGTTTTAGATTCCGATGCTTCACTTTAGGTTTACAGTATCCCTTGGACCTTCTTATTGACGATGAAACACATAGTTTGCATCCGAATTTAATACAAAAGGAACAATGCCGACTTAAGTACAAGAGGGCTGACACTCCAACTTTCAATGATTTGAACCTCTCCTGTGAGTCCCGTTTCAGATTCAGATGCTTCACTTCAGCTTTACTGTATCTCTTGCACCTTCTTATTGACGATGAAACACAGAAATTGCATCCGAATCTAATACAAAAGGCACAATGTCGACTAAAGTACAATAAGACTGACACTCACACTTTCTACGTTTTGAACCTCCCCTGTGGGTCCAGTTTTAGATTCCGATGCTTCACTTCAGGTTTACTGTATACTTTGCACCTTCTTATTGACGATGAAACACAGAAATTGCATCCGAATTTAATACAAAAGGCTCAATGCCGACTTAAGTACAAGAGGACTGACAATCTCACTTTCAACGATTTGAACCTCTCCTGTGAGTCCAATTTTAGATTCTGATGCTTCACTTTAGGTTTACTGTATACCTTGCACCATCTTATTGACGATGAAACACAGAAATTGCATCCGAATTTAATACAAAAGGCACAATGCCGACTTAAGTACAAGAGGACTGACACTCTCACTTTCTATGATTTGAACCTCTCCTGTGAGTCCAGTTTTAGATTCCGATGCTTCACTTCAGGTTTACTGTATAACTTGCACCTTCTTATTGACGATGAAATACAGAAATTGCATCCGAATTTCATACAAAAGGCACAATGCCGACTTAAGTACAAGAGGACTGACACTCTCACTTTCTACGATTTGAACATCTCCTGTGAGTCCAGTTGTAGATTCCGATGCTTCACTTCTAGATTACTGTATACCTTGCACCTTCTTATTGACGATGAAACACTGAAATTGCATCCGAATTTAATACAAAATGCACAATGCCGACTTAAGTACAAGAGGACTGACACTCTCACATTCTATGATTTAAACCTCTCCTGTGATTCAAGTTTTAGTTTCCGATGCTTCATTTTCAAGATTACTGTATACCTTGCACCTTCTCATTGACGATGAAACGCAGAAACTGCATCGGATTTTAATACAAAAGGCACAATGCCGACTTAAATACAACAGGACTGACACTCTCACTTTCAACGATTTGAACCTCTCCTGTGAGTCCAGTTTTGGATTCCGATGCTTCACTTCAAGATTACTGTATACCTTGCTCCTTCTTATTGCCGATGAAACACAGAAATTGCATCCGAATTTAATACAAAATGCACAATGCTGACTTAAGTACAAGAGGACTGACACTCTCACTTTCTATGATTTGAACCTCTCCTGTGAGTCCAGTTTTAGATTCCGATGCTTCACTTCAAGATAACTGTATACATTGCACCCTCTTATTGACGATGAAACACATAGTTTGCATCCGAATTTAATACAAAATGCACAATGCCGACTTAAGTACAAGAGGACTGACACTCTCACATTCTATGATTTAAACCTCTCCTGTGATTCAAGTTTTAGTTTCCGATGCTTCATTTTCAAGATTACTGTATACCTTGCACCTTCTTATTGACGATGAAACGCAGAAACTGCATCGGATTTTAATACAAAAGGCACAATGCCGACTTAAATACAACAGGACTGACACTCTCACTTTCAACGATTTGAACCTCTCCTGTGAGTCCAGTTTTAGATTCTGATGCTTCACTTCAGGTTTACTGTATACCTTGCACCTTCTGGTTGACGATGAAACACAGAAATTGCATCCGCATTTAATACAAAAGGCACAATGCCGACTTAAGTGCAAGAGGACTGTCACTCTCACATTCTATGATTTGAACCTCTTCTGTGAGTCCAACTTTAGATTCCGATGCTTCACTTCAAGTTTACTTTATACCTTGCACCTTCTTATTGATGATGAAACACAGAAATTGCATCCGAATTTAATACAAAAGGCACAATGCCGACTTAAGTACAAGAGGACTGACACTCTCACTTTCAACGATTTGAACCTCTCCTGTGAGTCCAGTTTTAGATTCCGATGCTTCACTTCAGGTTTACTGTATACCTTGCACCATCTTATTGACGATGAAACACAGAAATAGCATCCGAATTTAATACAAAATGCACAATGCCGGCTTAAGTACTAGAGTACTGACACTCTCACTCTCTATGATTTGAACCTCTCCTGTGAGTCCAGTTTTAGATTCCGATGCTTCACTTCAAGATAACTGTATACATTGCACCCTCTTATTGACGATGAAACACAGAAATTGCATCCGAATTTAATACAAAGGCACAATGCCAACATAAGTACAAGAGGACAGACACTCTCACTTTCAACGATTTGAACCTCTCCTGTGAGTCCAGTTTTAGATTCCGATGCTTCACTTCAGGTTTACTTGATACCTTGCACCTTCTTATTGACGATGAAACACAGAAATTGCATCCGATTTTAATACAAAAGGCACAATGCCGACTTAAGTACAAGAGGTCTGACACTCTCACTTTCTACGATTTGAGCCTCTCCTGTGAGTCCAGTTTTAGATTCCGATGCTTTACTTCAAGAATACTGTATACCTTGCACCTTCTTATTGACGGCGAAACACAGAAATTGCATCCGAATTTAATACAAAATGCACAATGCCAACTTAAGTACAAGAGGACTGACACTCTCACTTTCTATGATTTCAACCTCTCCTGTAAGTCCAGTTTTAGATTCGGATGCTTCACTTCAAGATTACTGTATACCTTGCACCTTCTTATTGACGATGAAACACAGAAATTGCATCCGAATTTAATACAAAAGGCACAATGCCGTATTAAGTACAAGAGGACTGACAATCTCACTTTCAACGATTTGAACCTCTCCTGTGAGTCCAGTTTTAGATTCCGATGCTTCACTTCAGGTTTACTGTATACCTTGCACCTTCTTATTGACGATGAAACACAGAAACTGCATCCGAATTTAATACAAAAGGCACAATGCCGACTTAAGTACAAGAGGATTGACACTCTCACTTTCTATGATTTGAACCTCTCCTGTGAGTCCAGTTTTAGATTCTGATGCTTCACTTCAGGTTTACTGTATAACTTGCACCTTCTTATTGACGATGAAATACAAAAATTGTATCCGAATTTAATACAAAATGCACAATGCCGACTTAAGTACAAGAGGACTGACACTCTCACATTCTATGATTTAAACCTCTCCTGTGATTCAAGTTTTAGTTTCCGATGCTTCATTTTCAAGTTTACTGTATACCTTGCACCTTCTTATTGACGATGAAACACAGAAACTGCATCGCATTCTAATACAAAAGGCACAATGCCGACTTAAATACAACAGGACTGACACTCTCACTTTCAACGATTTGAACCTCTCCTGTGAGTCCAGTTTTGGATTCCAATGCTTCACTGCAAGATTACTGTATAACTTGCACCTTCTTACTGCCGATGAAACACAGAAATTGCATCCGAATTTAATACAAAATGCACAATGCCGACTTAAGCACAAGAGGACTGACACTCTCACTTTCAATGATTTGAACCTCTCCTGTGAATCCAGTTTTAGGTTCCGATGCTTCACTTCAAGATTAGTGTATACCTTGCACCTTCATATTGACGATGAAACAAAGATATTGCATCCGAATTTAATACAAAATGCACAATGCCGACTTAAGTACAAGAGGACTGAGAAACTCACTTTCTACGATTTGAACCTATCCTGCGACTACAGTTTTAGATTCCGATGCTTCACTTCAAGATTACTGTATACCTTGCACCTTCCTATTGACGATGAAACACAGAAAAAGCATACGAATTTAATACAAAATGCACAATGTCGACTTAAGTACAAGAGGACTGACACTCTCACTTTCTATGATTTGAACCTCTCCTGTGATTCCAGTTTTAGATTCCAATGCTTCACTTCAAGATTACTGTATACCTTGCATCGTCTTATTTAAGACGAAACACAGTAATTGCATCCGAATTTAATACAAAAGGCACAATGCTGGCTTAAATACAACAGGACTGACACTCTCACTTTCAACGATTTGAACCTCTCCTGTGAGTCCAGTTTTGGTTTCCGATACTTCACTTCAAGATTACTGTATACCTTGCACCTTCTTATTGCCGATGAAACACAGAAATTGCATCCGAATTTAATACAAAATGCACAATGCTGACTTAAGTACAAGAGGACTGACACTCTCACTTTCTATGATTTGAACCTCTCCTGTGAGTCCAGTTTTAGATTCCGATGCTTCACTTTAGGTTTACTGTATCCCTTGGACCTTCTTATTGACGATGAAACACATAGTTTCCATCCGAATTTAATACAAAAGGCACAATGCCGACTTAAGTACAAGAGGGCTGACACTCCCACTTTCAATGATTTGAACCTCTCCTGTGAGTCCAGTTTCAGATTCCGATGCTTCACTTCAGCTTTACTGTATCTCTTGGACCTTCTTATTCACGGAGAAACATAAATTGCATGCGAATTTAATACAAAAGGCACAATGCCGACTTAAGTACAAGAGGACAGACACTCTCACTTTCTACGATTTGAACCTCTCCTCTGAGTCCAGTTTTAGATTCCGATGCTTCACTTCAGGTTTACTGTACCCCTTGGACCTTCTTATTGACGACGAAACACAGAGATTGCATCCGAGTTTAGTACAAAAGGCACAATGCTGACTTAAGTAAAAGGGGACTGACTCTCTCACTTTCTATGATTTTAACCTCTCCTGTGAGTCCAGTTTTAGATTCCAATGCTTCACTTCATGATTACTGTATACCTTGCACCGTCTTACTGACGACGAAACACAGGAATTGCATCCGAATTTAATACAAAAGGCACAATGCCGACTTAAGTACAAGCGGACTGACCCTCTCACTATCTACGAATTGAACCTCTCCTGTGAGTCCAGTTTTAGATTCCGGTGCTTCACTTCAAGATTACTGTGTACCTTGCATCTTCTTATTGACGATGAGACACAGAAATTGCATCCGAATTTAATACAAAAAGGCACAATGCCGATTTAAGTACAAGAGGACAGACACTCTCACTTTCTACGATTTGAACCTCTCCTCTGAGTCCAGTTTTAGATTCCGATGCTTCACTTCAGGTATAGTGTACCCCTTGGACCCTCTTATTGACGACGAAACACAGAGATTGCATCCGAGTTTAGTACAAAAGGCACAATGCTGACTTAAGTACAAGGGGACTGACTCTCTCACTTTCTATGATTTTAACCTCTCCTGTGAGTCCAGTTTTAGATTCCGATGCTTCACTTTAGGTTTACAGTACCCCTTGGACCTTCTTATTGACGATGAAACACATAGTTTGCATCCGAATTTAATACAAAAGGCACAATGCCGACTTAAGTACAAGAGGGCTGACACTCCAACTTTCAATGATTTGAACCTCTCCTGTGAGTCCCGTTTCAGATTCAGATGCTTCACTTCAGCTTTACTGTATCTCTTGCACCTTCTAATTGACGATGAAACACAGAAATTGCATCCGAATCTAATACAAAAGGCACAATGTCGACTAAAGTACAATAAGACTGACACTCACACTTTCTACATTTTGAACCTCTCCTGTGAGTCCAGTTTTAGATTCCGATGCTACACTTCAGGTTTACTGTACACCATGCACCATCTTACTGACGATGAAACACAGAAATTGCATCCGAATTCAATACAAAAGGCACACTGCCGACATAAGTACAAGAGGACTGACAATCTCACGTTCTATGATTTGAACCTCTCCTGTGAGTCCAGTTTTAGATTCCGATGCTTCACTTCAGGTTTACCTTATACCTTGAACCTTCTTATTCACGATGAAACACAGAAATTGCATGCGAATTTAATACAAAAGGCACAATGCCGACTTAAGTACAAGGGGACTGACACTCCCACTTTCTTTGATTTGAACCTCCCCTGTGGGTCCAGTTTTAGATTCCGATGCTTCACTTCAGGTTTACTGTATAGTTTGCACCTTCTTATTGACGATGAAACACAGAAATTGCATCCGAATTTAATACAAAAGGCACAATGCCGACTTAAGTACAAGAGGACTGACAATCTCACTTTCAACGATTTGAACCTCTCCTGTGAGTCCAGTTTTAGATTCCGATGCTTCACTTCAGGTTTACTGTATACCTTGCACCATCTTATTGACGATGAAACACAGAAATTGCATCCGAATTTAATACAAAATGCACAATGCTGACTTAAATACAACAGGACTGACACTCTCACTTTCAACGATTTGAACCTCTCCTGTGAGTCCAGTTTTGGATTCCGATGCTTCACTTCAAGATTACTGTATACCTTGCTCCTTCTTATTGCCGATGAAACACAGAAATTGCATCCGAATTTAATACAAAATGCACAATGCTGACTTAAGTACAAGAGGACTGACACTCTCACTTTCTATGATTTGAACCTCTCCTGTGAGTCCAGTTTTAGATTCCGATGCTTCACTTCAAGATTAGTGTATACCTTGCACCTTCATATTGACGATGAAACAAAGATATTGCATCCGAAATTAATACAAAATACACAATGCCGACTTAAGTACAAGTGGACTGACAAACTCACATTCTACGATTTGAACCAATCCGGTGACTACAGTTTTAGATTCCGATGCTTTACTTCAAGATGACTGTATACCTTGCACCTTCTTGTTGACGATGAAACACAGAAATTGCATCCGAATTTAATACAAATGGCAAATGCCGACTTAAGTACAAGAGGACCGACACTCTCACTTTCTACGATTTGGCCCTCTCTTGTGGGTCCAGTTTTAGATTCTGATGCTTCACTTCAGGTTTACTGTATACCTTGCACCATCTTATTGACGATGAAACACAGAAATAGCATCCGAATTTAATACAAAATGCACAATGCCGGCTTAAGTACTAGAGTACTGACACTCTCACTCTCTATGATTTGAACCTCTCCTGTGAGTCCAGTTTTAGATTCCGATGCTTCACTTCAAGATAACTGTATACATTGCACCCTCTTATTGACGATGAAACACAGAAATTGCATCCGAATTTAATACAAAGGCACAATGCCAACTTAAGTACAAGAGGACAGACACTCTCACTTTCTATGATTTGAACCTCTCCTGTGAGTCCAGTTTTAGATTCCGATGCTTCACTTCAGGTTTACTTTATACCTTGCACCTTCTTATTGACGATGAAACACAGAAATTGCATCCGATTTTAATACAAAAGGCACAATGCCGACTTAAGTACAAGAGGTCTGACACTCTCACTTTCAACGATTTGAGCCTCTCTGGTGAGTCCAGTTTTAGATTCCGATGCTTTACTTCAAGAATACTGTATACCTTGCACCTTCTTATTGACGGCGAAACACAGAAATTGCATCCGAATTTAATACAAAATGCACAATGCCAACTTAAGTACAAGAGGACTGACAATCTCACTTTCAACGATTTGAACCTCTCCTGTGAGTCCAGTTTTAGATTCCGATGCTTCACTTCAGGTTTACTGTATACCTTGCACCTTCTTATTGACGATGAAACACAGAAACTGCATCCGAATTTATTACAAAAGGCACAATGCCGACTTAAGTACAAGAGGATTGACACTCTCACTTTTTATGATTTGAACCTCTCCTGTGAGTCCAGTTTTAGATTCTGATGCTTCACTTCAGGTTTACTGTATACCTTGCACCTTCTTATTGATGATGAAACACAGAAATTGCATCCGAATTTAATACAAAAGGCACAATGCCGACTTAAGTACAAGAGGACTGACACTCTCACTTTCTATGATTTGAACCTCTCCTGTGAGTCGAGTTTTGGATTCCGATGCTACACTTCAGGTTTACTGTATAACTTGCACCTTCTTATTGACGATGAAATACAGAAATTGCATACGAATTCAATACAAAAGGCACAATTGCGACTTAAGTACAGGAGGACTGACACTCTCACTTTCTACGATTTGAACATCTCCTGTGAGTCCAGTTGTAGATTCCGATGCTTCACTTCTAGATTACTGTATACCTTGAACCTTCTTATTGACGATGAAACACTGAAATTGCATCCGAATTTAATACAAAAGGCACAATGCCGACTTAAATACAACAGGACTGACACTCTCACTTTCAACGATTTGAACCTCTCCTGTGAGTCCAGTTTTGGATTCCGATGTTTCACTTCAAGATTACTGTATACCTTGCACCATCTTATTGCCGATGAAACACAGAAATTGCATCCGAAATTAATACAAAAGGCACAATGCCGACTTAAGTACAAGAGGACTGACACTCTCACTTTCTACGATTTGATCCTCTTTTGTGAGTCCAGTTTTAGATTCCGATGCTTCACTTCAAGATTACTGTATACCTTGCACCTTTTTATTGACGATGAAGCACAGAAATAGCATACGAATTTAATACAAAATGCACAAATTCGACTTCAGTACAAGAGGACTGACACTCTCACTTTCTATGATTTGAACCTCTCCTGTGAGTCCAGTTTTAGATTCCGATGCTACACTTCAGGTTTACTGTATAACTTGCACCTTCTTATTGACGATGAAATACAGAATTTGCATCCGAATTCAATACAAAAGGCACAATGACGACTTAAGTACAAGAGTACTGACACTCTCACTTTCTACGATTTGTACATCTCCTGTGAGTCCAGTTGTAGATTCCGATGCTTCACTTCTAGATTACTCTATACCTTGCACCTTCTTATTAACGATGAAACACTGAAATTGCTTCCGAATTTAATACAAAAGGCACAATGCCGACTTATGTACAACAGGACTGACACTCTCACTTTCAACGATTTGAACCTCTCCTGTGAGTCCAGTTTTAGATTCCGATGTTTCACTTCAAGATTACTGTATACCTTGCACCTTCTTATTGCCGATGAAACACAGAAATTGCATTCGAAATTAATACAAAAGGCACAATGTCGACTTAAGTACAAGAGGACTGACGCTCTCACTTTCTATGATTTGAACCTCTCCTGTGAGTCCAGTTTTAGATTCCAATGCTTCACTTCATGATTACTGTATACCTTGCACCGTCTTATTGACGACGAAACACAGGAATTGCATCCGAATTTAATACAAATGGCACAATGCCGGCTTAAGTACAAGCGGACTGACACTCTCACTATCTACGATTTGAACCTCTCCTGTGAGTCCAGTTTTAGATTCCGGTGCTTCACTTCAAGATTACTGTGTACTTTGCATCTTCTTATTGACGATGAGACACAGAAATAGCATCCGAATTTAATACAAAAAGGCACAATGCCGATTTAAATACAAGAGGACAGACACTCTCACTTTCTACGATTTGAACCTCTCCTCGGAGTCCAGTTTTAGATTCCGATGCTTCACTTCAGGTTTAGTGTACCCCTTGGACATTCTTATTGACGCAAAACACAGAGATTGCATCCGAGTTTAGTACAAAGGCACAATGCTGACTTAAGTACAAGGGGACTGACTCTCTCACTTTCTTTGATTTTAACCTCACCTGTGAGTCCAGTTTTAGATTCCGATGCTTCACTTTAGGTTCACAGTATCCCTTGGACCTTCTTATTGACGATGAAACACATAGTTTGCATCCGAATTTAATACAAAAGCACAATGCCGACTTAAGTACAAGAGGGCTGACACTCCAACTTTCAATGATTTGAACCTCTCCTGTGAGTCCCGTTTCAGATTCCGATGCTTCACTTCAGCTTTACTGTATCTCTTGCACCTTCTTATTGACGATGAAACACAGAAATTGCATCCGAATCTAATACAAAAGGCACAATGTCGACTAAAGTACAATAAGACTGACACACTTTCTACATTTTGAACCTCTCCTGTGAGTCCAGTTTTAGATTCCGATGCTACACTTCAGGTTTACTGTACACCATGCACCATCTTACTGACGATGAAACACAGAAATTGCATCCGAATTCAATACAAAAGGCACACTGCCGACATAAGTACAAGAGGACTGACACTCTCACTTTCTATGATTTGAACCTCTCCTGTGAGTCCAGTTTTAGATTCCGATACTTCACTTCAGGTTTACTTTATACCTTGAACCTTCTTATTCACGATGAAACACAGAAATTGCATGCGAATTTAATACAAAAGGCACAATGACGACTTAAGTACAAGAGGACTGACACTCTCACTTTCTATGATTTGAACCTCCCCTGTGGTTCCAGTTTTAGATTCCGATGCTTCACTTCAGGTTAACTGTATACTTTGCACCTTCTTATTGACGATTAAACACAGAAATTGCATCCGAATTTAATACAAAAGGCACAATGCCGACTTAAGTACAAGAGGACTGACAATCTCACTTTCAACGATTTGAACCTCTCCTGTGAGTCCAGTTTTAGATTCCGATGCTTCACTTCAGTTTTACTGTATACCTTGCACCTTCTTATTGACGATGAAACACAGAAATTGCATCCGAATTTAATACAAAAGGCACAATGCCGACTTAAGTACAAGAGGACTGACACTCTCACTTTCTATGATTTGAACCTCTCCTGTGAGTCCAGTTTTAGATTCCGATGCTTCACTTCAGGTTTACTGTATAACTTGCACCTTCTTATTGACGATGAAATACAGAAATTGCATCCGAATTTAATACAAAAGGCACAATGCCGACTTAAGTACAAGAGGACTGACACTCTCACTTTCTACGATTTGAACATCTCCTGTCAGTCCAGTTGTAGATTCCGATGCTTCACTTCTAGGTTACTGTATACCTTGCACCTTCTTATTGACGATGAAACACTGAAATTGCATCCGAATTTAATACAAAATGCACAATGCCGACTTAAGTACAAGAGGACTGACACTCTCACATTCTATGATTTAAACCTCTCCTGTGAGTCAAGATTTTGTTTCCGATGCTTCATTTTCAAGATTACTGTATACCTTGCACCTTCTTATTGACGATGAAACACAGAAACTGCATCGGATTTTAATACATTAGGCACAATGCCGACTTAAATACAACAGGACTGACACTCTCACTTTCAACGATTTGAACCTCTCCTGTGAGTCCAGTTTTGGTTTCCGATACTTCACTTCAAGATTACTGTATACCTTGCACCTTCTTATTGCCGATGAAACACAGAAATTGCATCCGAATTTAATACAAAATGCACAATGCTGACTTAAGTACAAGAGGACTGACACTCTCACTTTCTATGATTTGAACCTCTCCTGTGAGTCCAGTTTTAGATTCCAATGCTTCACTTCATGATTACTGTATACCTTGCACCGTCTTACTGACGACGAAACACAGGAATTGCATCCGAATTTAATACAAAAGGCACAATGCCGACTTAAGTACAAGCGGACTGACCCTCTCACTATCTACGATTTGAACCTCTCCTGTGAGTCCAGTTTTAGATTCCGGTGCTTCACTTCAAGATTACTGTGTACCTTGCATCTTCTTATTGACGATGAGACACAGAAATTGCATCCGAATTTAATACAAAAAGGCACAATGCCGATTTAAGTACAAGAGGACAGACACTCTCACTTTCTACGATTTGAACCTCTCCTCTGAGTCCAGTTTTAGATTCCGATGCTTCACTGCAGGTATAGTGTACCCCTTGGACCCTCTTATTGACGACGAAACACAGAGATTGCATCCGAGTTTAGTACAAAAGGCACAATGCTGACTTAAGTACAAGGGGACTGACTCTCTCACTTTCTATGATTTTAACCTCTCCTGTGAGTCCAGTTTTAGATTCCGATGCTTCACTTTAGGTTTACAGTATCCCTTGGACCTTCTTATTGACGATGAAACACATAGTTTGCATCCGAATTTAATACAAAAGGCACAATGCCGACTTGAGTACAAGAGGGCTGACACTCCAACTTTCAATGATTTGAACCTCTCCTGTGAGTCCCGTTTCAGATTCAGATGCTTCACTTCAGCTTTACTGTATCTCTTGCACCTTCTTATTGACGATGAAACACAGAAATTGCATCCGAATCTAATACAAAAGGCACAATGTCGACTAAAGTACAATAAGACTGACACTCACACTTTCTACGTTTTGAACCTCCCCTGTGGGTCCAGTTTTAGATTCCGATGCTTCACTTCAGGTTTACTGTATACTTTGCACCTTCTTATTGACGATGAAACACAGAAATTGCATCCGAATTTAATACAAAAGGCTCAATGCCGACTTAAGTACAAGAGGACTGACAATCTCACTTTCAACGATTTGAACCTCTCCTGTGAGTCCAGTTTTAGATTCCGATGCTTCACTTTAGGTTTACTGTATACCTTGCACCATCTTATTGACGATGAAACACAGAAATTGCATCCGAATTTAATACAAAAGGCACAATGCCGACTTAAGTACAAGAGGACTGACACTCTCACTTTCTATGATTTGAACCTCTCCTGTGAGTCCAGTTTTAGATTCCGATGCTTCACTTCAGATTTACTGTATAACTTGCACCTTCTTATTGACGATGAAATACAGAAATTGCATCCGAATTTCATACAAAAGGCACAATGCCGACTTAAGTACAAGAGGACTGACACTCTCACTTTCTACGATTTGAACATCTCCTGTGAGTCCAGTTGTAGATTCCGATGCTTCACTTCTAGATTACTGTATACCTTGCACCTTCTTATTGACGATGAAACACTGAAATTGCATCCGAATTTAATACAAAATGCACAATGCCGACTTAAGTACAAGAGGACTGACACTCTCACATTCTATGATTTAAACCTCTCCTGTGATTCAAGTTTTAGTTTCCGATGCTTCATTTTCAAGATTACTGTATACCTTGCACCTTCTTATTGACGATGAAACGCAGAAACTGCATCGGATTTTAATACAAAAGGCACAATGCCGACTTAAATACAACAGGACTGACACTCTCACTTTCAACGATTTGAACCTCTCCTGTGAGTCCAGTTTTGGATTCCGATGCTTCACTTCAAGATTACTGTATGCCTTGCTCCTTCTTATTGCCGATGAAACACAGAAATTGCATCCGAATTTAATACAAAATGCACAATGCTGACTTAAGTACAAGAGGACTGACACTCTCACTTTCTATGATTTGAACCTCTCCTGTGAGTCCAGTTTTAGATTCCGATGCTTCACTTCAAGATAACTGTATACATTGCACCCTCTTATTGACGATGAAACACATAGTTTGCATCCGAATTTAATACAAAATGCACAATGCCGACTTAAGTACAAGAGGACTGACACTCTCACATTCTATGATTTAAACCTCTCCTGTGATTCAAGTTTTAGTTTCCGATGCTTCATTTTCAAGATTACTGTATACCTTGCACCTTCTTATTGACGATGAAACGCAGAAACTGCATCGGATTTTAATACAAAAGGCACAATGCCGACTTAAATACAACAGGACTGACACTCTCACTTTCAACGATTTGAACCTCTCCTGTGAGTCCAGTTTTAGATTCTGATGCTTCACTTCAGGTTTACTGTATACCTTGCACCTTCTGGTTGACGATGAAACACAGAAATTGCATCCGCATTTAATACAAAAGGCACAATGCCGACTTAAGTGCAAGAGGACTGTCACTCTCACATTCTATGATTTGAACCTCTTCTGTGAGTCCAGCTTTAGATTCCGATGCTTCACTTCAAGTTTACTTTATACCTTGCACCTTCTTATTGATGATGAAACACAGAAATTGCATCCGAATTTAATACAAAAGGCACAATGCCGACTTAAGTACAAGAGGACTGACACTCTCACTTTCAACGATTTGAACCTCTCCTGTGAGTCCAGTTTTAGATTCCGATGCTTCACTTCAGGTTTACTGTATACCTTGCACCATCTTATTGACGATGAAACACAGAAATAGCATCCGAATTTAATACAAAATGCACAATGCCGGCTTAAGTACTAGAGTACTGACACTCTCACTCTCTATGATTTGAACCTCTCCTGTGAGTCCAGTTTTAGATTCCGATGCTTCACTTCAAGATAACTGTATACATTGCACCCTCTTATTGACGATGAAACACAGAAATTGCATCCGAATTTAATACAAAGGCACAATGCCAACATAAGAACAAGAGGACAGACACTCTCACTTTCAACGATTTGAACCTCTCCTGTGAGTCCAGTTTTAGATTCCGATGCTTCACTTCAGGTTTACTTTATACCTTGCACCTTCTTATTGACGATGAAACACAGAAATTGCATCCGATTTTAATACAAAAGGCACAATGCCGACTTAAGTACAAGAGGTCTGACACTCTCACTTTCTACGATTTGAGCCTCTCCTGTGAGTCCAGTTTTAGATTCCGATGCTTTACTTCAAGAATACTGTATACCTTGCACCTTCTTATTGACGGCGAAACACAGAAATTGCATCCGAATTTAATACAAAATGCCCAATGCCAACTTAAGTACAAGAGGACTGACACTCTCACTTTCTATGATTTCAACCTCTCCTGTAAGTCCAGTTTTAGATTCGGATGCTTCACTTCAAGATTACTGTATACCTTGCACCTTCTTATTGACGATGAAACACAGAAATTGCATCTGAATTTAATACAAAAGGCACAATGCCGTATTAAGTACAAGAGGACTGACAATCTCACTTTCAACGATTTGAACCTCTCCTGTGAGTCCAGTTTTAGATTCCGATGCTTCACTTCAGGTTTACTGTATACCTTGCACCTTCTTATTGACGATGAAACACAGAAACTGCATCCGAATTTAATACAAAAGGCACAATGCCGACTTAAGTACAAGAGGATTGACACTCTCACTTTCTATGATTTGAACCTCTCCTGTGAGTCCAGTTTTAGATTCTGATGCTTCACTTCAGGTTTACTGTATAACTTGCACCTTCTTATTGACGATGAAATACAAAAATTGTATCCGAATTTAATACAAAATGCACAATGCCGACTTAAGTACAAGAGGACTGACACTCTCACATTCTATGATTTAAACCTCTCCTGTGATTCAAGTTTTAGTTTCCGATGCTTCATTTTCAAGTTTACTGTATACCTTTCACCTTCTTATTGACGATGAAACACAGAAACTGCATCGCATTCTAATACAAAAGGCACAATGCCGACTTAAATACAACAGGACTGACACTCTCACTTTCAACGATTTGAACCTCTCCTGTGAGTCCAGTTTTGGATCCAATGCTTCACTGCAAGATTACTGTATAACTTGCACCTTCTTACTGCCGATGAAACACAGAAATTGCATCCGAATTTAATACAAAATGCACAATGCCGACTTAAGCACAAGAGGACTGACACCCTCACTTTCAATGATTTGAACCTCTCCTGTGAATCCAGTTTTAGGTTCCGATGCTTCACTTCAAGATTAGTGTATACCTTGCACCTTCATATTGACGATGAAACAAAGATATTGCATCCGAATTTAATACAAAATGCACAATGCCGACTTAAGTACAAGAGGACTGAGAAACTCACTTTCTACGATTTGAACCTATCCTGCGACTACAGTTTTAGATTCCGATGCTTCACTTCAAGATTACTGTATACCTTGCACCTTCCTATTGACGATGAAACACAGAAAAAGCATACGAATTTAATACAAAATGCACAATGTCGACTTAAGTACAAGAGGACTGACACTCTCACTTTCTATGATTTGAACCTCTCCTGTGATTCCAGTTTTAGATTCCAATGCTTCACTTCAAGATTACTGTATACCTTGCATCGTCTTATTGAAGACGAAACACAGTAATTGCATCCGAATTTAATACAAAAGGCACAATGCTGGCTTAAATACAACAGGACTGACACTCTCACTTTCAACGATTTGAACCTCTCCTGTGAGTCCGGTTTTGGTTTCCGATACTTCACTTCAAGATTACTGTATACCTTGCACCTTCTTCTTGCCGATGAAACACAGAAATTGCATCCGAATTTAATACAAAATGCACAATGCTGACTTAAGTACAAGAGGACTGACACTCTCACTTTCTATGATTTGAACCTCTCCTGTGAGTCCAGTTTTAGATTCCGATGCTTCACTTTAGGTTTACTGTATCCCTTGGACCTTCTTATTGACGATGAAACACATAGTTTCCATCCGAATTTAATACAAAAGGCACAATGCCGACTTAAGTACAAGAGGGCTGACACTCCCACTTTCAATGATTTGAACCTCTCCTGTGAGTCCAGTTTCAGATTCCGATGCTTCACTTCAGCTTTACTGTATCTCTTGGACCTTCTTATTCACGGAGAAACATAAATTGCATGCGAATTTAATACAAAAGGCACAATGCCGACTTAAGTACAAGAGGACAGACACTCTCACTTTCTACGATTTGAACCTCTCCTCTGAGTCCAGTTTTAGATTCCGATGCTTCACTTCAGGTTTACTGTACCCCTTGGACCTTCTTATTGACGACGAAACACAGAGATTGCATCCGAGTTTAGTACAAAAGGCACAATGCTGACTTAAGTAAAAGGGGACTGACTCTCTCACTTTCTATGATTTTAACCTCTCCTGTGAGTCCAGTTTTAGATTCCAATGCTTCACTTCATGATTACTGTATACCTTGCACCGTCTTACTGACGACGAAACACAGGAATTGCATCCGAATTTAATACAAAAGGCACAATGCCGACTTAAGTACAAGCGGACTGACCCTCTCACTATCTACGAATTGAACCTCTCCTGTGAGTCCAGTTTTAGATTCCGGTGCTTCACTTCAAGATTACTGTGTACCTTGCATCTTCTTATTGACGATGAGACACAGAAATTGCATCCGAATTTAATACAAAAAGGCACAATGCCGATTTAAGTACAAGAGGACAGACACTCTCACTTTCTACGATTTGAACCTCTCCTCTGAGTCCAGTTTTAGATTCCGATGCTTCACTTCAGGTATAGTGTACCCCTTGGACCCTCTTATTGACGACGAAACACAGAGATTGCATCCGAGTTTAGTACAAAAGGCACAATGCTGACTTAAGTACAAGAGGTCTGACACTCTCACTTTCTACGATTTGAGCCTCTCCTGTGAGTCCAGTTTTAGATTCCGATGCTTTACTTCAAGAATACTGTATACCTTGCACCTTCTTATTGACGGCGAAACACAGAAATTGCATCCGAATTTAATACAAAATGCCCAATGCCAACTTAAGTACAAGAGGACTGACACTCTCACTTTCTATGATTTCAACCTCTCCTGTAAGTCCAGTTTTAGATTCGGATGCTTCACTTCAAGATTACTGTATACCTTGCACCTTCTTATTGACGATGAAACACAGAAATTGCATCTGAATTTAATACAAAAGGCACAATGCCGTATTAAGTACAAGAGGACTGACAATCTCACTTTCAACGATTTGAACCTCTCCTGTGAGTCCAGTTTTAGATTCCGATGCTTCACTTCAGGTTTACTGTATACCTTGCACCTTCTTATTGACGATGAAACACAGAAACTGCATCCGAATTTAATACAAAAGGCACAATGCCGACTTAAGTACAAGAGGATTGACACTCTCACTTTCTATGATTTGAACCTCTCCTGTGAGTCCAGTTTTAGATTCTGATGCTTCACTTCAGGTTTACTGTATAACTTGCACCTTCTTATTGACGATGAAATACAAAAATTGTATCCGAATTTAATACAAAATGCACAATGCCGACTTAAGTACAAGAGGACTGACACTCTCACATTCTATGATTTAAACCTCTCCTGTGATTCAAGTTTTAGTTTCCGATGCTTCATTTTCAAGTTTACTGTATACCTTTCACCTTCTTATTGACGATGAAACACAGAAACTGCATCGCATTCTAATACAAAAGGCACAATGCCGACTTAAATACAACAGGACTGACACTCTCACTTTCAACGATTTGAACCTCTCCTGTGAGTCCAGTTTTGGATTCCAATGCTTCACTGCAAGATTACTGTATAACTTGCACCTTCTTACTGCCGATGAAACACAGAAATTGCATCCGAATTTAATACAAAATGCACAATGCCGACTTAAGCACAAGAGGACTGACACCCTCACTTTCAATGATTTGAACCTCTCCTGTGAATCCAGTTTTAGGTTCCGATGCTTCACTTCAAGATTAGTGTATACCTTGCACCTTCATATTGACGATGAAACAAAGATATTGCATCCGAATTTAATACAAAATGCACAATGCCGACTTAAGTACAAGAGGACTGAGAAACTCACTTTCTACGATTTGAACCTATCCTGCGACTACAGTTTTAGATTCCGATGCTTCACTTCAAGATTACTGTATACCTTGCACCTTCCTATTGACGATGAAACACAGAAAAAGCATACGAATTTAATACAAAATGCACAATGTCGACTTAAGTACAAGAGGACTGACACTCTCACTTTCTATGATTTGAACCTCTCCTGTGATTCCAGTTTTAGATTCCAATGCTTCACTTCAAGATTACTGTATACCTTGCATCGTCTTATTGAAGACGAAACACAGTAATTGCATCCGAATTTAATACAAAAGGCACAATGCTGGCTTAAATACAACAGGACTGACACTCTCACTTTCAACGATTTGAACCTCTCCTGTGAGTCCGGTTTTGGTTTCCGATACTTCACTTCAAGATTACTGTATACCTTGCACCTTCTTCTTGCCGATGAAACACAGAAATTGCATCCGAATTTAATACAAAATGCACAATGCTGACTTAAGTACAAGAGGACTGACACTCTCACTTTCTATGATTTGAACCTCTCCTGTGAGTCCAGTTTTAGATTCCGATGCTTCACTTTAGGTTTACTGTATCCCTTGGACCTTCTTATTGACGATGAAACACATAGTTTCCATCCGAATTTAATACAAAAGGCACAATGCCGACTTAAGTACAAGAGGGCTGACACTCCCACTTTCAATGATTTGAACCTCTCCTGTGAGTCCAGTTTCAGATTCCGATGCTTCACTTCAGCTTTACTGTATCTCTTGGACCTTCTTATTCACGGAGAAACATAAATTGCATGCGAATTTAATACAAAAGGCACAATGCCGACTTAAGTACAAGAGGACAGACACTCTCACTTTCTACGATTTGAACCTCTCCTCTGAGTCCAGTTTTAGATTCCGATGCTTCACTTCAGGTTTACTGTACCCCTTGGACCTTCTTATTGACGACGAAACACAGAGATTGCATCCGAGTTTAGTACAAAAGGCACAATGCTGACTTAAGTAAAAGGGGACTGACTCTCTCACTTTCTATGATTTTAACCTCTCCTGTGAGTCCAGTTTTAGATTCCAATGCTTCACTTCATGATTACTGTATACCTTGCACCGTCTTACTGACGACGAAACACAGGAATTGCATCCGAATTTAATACAAAAGGCACAATGCCGACTTAAGTACAAGCGGACTGACCCTCTCACTATCTACGAATTGAACCTCTCCTGTGAGTCCAGTTTTAGATTCCGGTGCTTCACTTCAAGATTACTGTGTACCTTGCATCTTCTTATTGACGATGAGACACAGAAATTGCATCCGAATTTAATACAAAAAGGCACAATGCCGATTTAAGTACAAGAGGACAGACACTCTCACTTTCTACGATTTGAACCTCTCCTCTGAGTCCAGTTTTAGATTCCGATGCTTCACTTCAGGTATAGTGTACCCCTTGGACCCTCTTATTGACGACGAAACACAGAGATTGCATCCGAGTTTAGTACAAAAGGCACAATGCTGACTTAAGTACAAGGGGACTGACTCTCTCACTTTCTATGATTTTAACCTCTCCTGTGAGTCCAGTTTTAGATTCCGATGCTTCACTTTAGGTTTACAGTACCCCTTGGACCTTCTTATTGACGATGAAACACATAGTTTGCATCCGAATTTAATACAAAAGGCACAATGCCGACTTAAGTACAAGAGGGCTGACACTCCAACTTTCAATGATTTGAACCTCTCCTGTGAGTCCCGTTTCAGATTCAGATGCTTCACTTCAGCTTTACTGTATCTCTTGCACCTTCTAATTGACGATGAAACACAGAAATTGCATCCTAATCTAATACAAAAGGCACAATGTCGACTAAAGTACAATAAGACTGACACTCACACTTTCTACATTTTGAACCTCTCCTGTGAGTCCAGTTTTAGATTCCGATGCTACACTTCAGGTTTACTGTACACCATGCACCATCTTACTGACGATGAAACACAGAAATTGCATCCGAATTCAATCCAAAGGCACACTGCCGACATAAGTACATGAGGACTGACAATCTCACGTTCTATGATTTGAACCTCTCCTGTGAGTCCAGTTTTAGATTCCGATGCTTCACTTCAGGTTTACTTTATACCTTGAACCTTCTTATTCACGATGAAACACAGAAATTGCATGCGAATTTAATACAAAAGGCACAATGCCGACTTAAGTACAAGGGGACTGACACTCCCACTTTCTTTGATTTGAACCTCCCCTGTGGGTCCAGTTTTAGATTCCGATGCTTCACTTCAGGTTTACTGTATAGTTTGCACCTTCTTATTGACGATGAAACACAGAAATTGCATCCGAATTTAATACAAAAGGCACAATGCCGACTTAAGTACAAGAGGACTGACAATCTCACTTTCAACGATTTGAACCTCTCCTGTGAGTCCAGTTTTGGATTCCGATGCTTCACTTCAAGATTACTGTATACCTTGCTCCTTCTTATTGCCGATGAAACACAGAAATTGCATCCGAATTTAATACAAAATGCACAATGCTGACTTAAGTACAAGAGGACTGACACTCTCACTTTCTATGATTTGAACCTCTCCTGTGAGTCCAGTTTTAGATTCCGATGCTTCACTTCAAGATTAGTGTATACCTTGCACCTTCATATTGACGATGAAACAAAGATATTGCATCCGAAATTAATACAAAATACACAATGCCGACTTAAGTACAAGAGGACTGACAAACTCACATTCTACGATTTGAACCAATCCGGTGACTACAGTTTTAGATTCCGATGCTTTACTTCAAGATGACTGTATACCTTGCACCTTCTTGTTGACGATGAAACACAGAAATTGCATCCGAATTTAATACAAAAGGCACAATGCCGTATTAAGTACAAGAGGACTGACAATCTCACTTTCAACGATTTGAACCTCTCCTCTGAGTCCAGTTTTAGATTCCGATGCTTCACTTCAGGTTTACTGTACCCCTTGGACCTTCTTATTGACGACGAAACACAGAGATTGCATCCGAGTTTAGTACAAAAGGCACAATGCTGACTTAAGTAAAAGGGGACTGACTCTCTCACTTTCTATGATTTTAACCTCTCCTGTGAGTCCAGTTTTAGATTCCAATGCTTCACTTCATGATTACTGTATACCTTGCACCGTCTTACTGACGACGAAACACAGGAATTGCATCCGAATTTAATACAAAAGGCACAATGCCGACTTAAGTACAAGCGGACTGACCCTCTCACTATCTACGAATTGAACCTCTCCTGTGAGTCCAGTTTTAGATTCCGGTGCTTCACTTCAAGATTACTGTGTACCTTGCATCTTCTTATTGACGATGAGACACAGAAATTGCATCCGAATTTAATACAAAAAGGCACAATGCCGATTTAAGTACAAGAGGACAGACACTCTCACTTTCTACGATTTGACCCTCTCCTCTGAGTCCAGTTTTAGATTCCGATGCTTCACTTCAGGTATAGTGTACCCCTTGGACCCTCTTATTGACGACGAAACACAGAGATTGCATCCGAGTTTAGTACAAAAGGCACAATGCTGACTTAAGTACAAGGGGACTGACTCTCTCACTTTCTATGATTTTAACCTCTCCTGTGAGTCCAGTTTTAGATTCCGATGCTTCACTTTAGGTTTACAGTACCCCTTGGACCTTCTTATTGACGATGAAACACATAGTTTGCATCCGAATTTAATACAAAAGGCACAAAGCCGACTTAAGTACAAGAGGGCTGACACTCCAACTTTCAATGATTTGAACCTCTCCTGTGAGTCCCGTTTCAGATTCAGATGCTTCACTTCAGCTTTACTGTATCTCTTGCACCTTCTAATTGACGATGAAACACAGAAATTGCATCCGAATCTAATACAAAAGGCACAATGTCGACTAAAGTACAATAAGACTGACACTCACACTTTCTACATTTTGAACCTCTCCTGTGAGTCCAGTTTTAGATTCCGATGCTACACTTCAGGTTTACTGTACACCATGCACCATCTTACTGACGATGAAACACAGAAATTGCATCCGAATTCAATACAAAAGGCACACTGCCGACATAAGTACAAGAGGACTGACAATCTCACGTTCTATGATTTGAACCTCTCCTGTGAGTCCAGTTTTAGATTCCGATGCTTCACTTCAGGTTTACTTTATACCTTGAACCTTCTTATTCACGATGAAACACAGAAATTGCATGCGAATTTAATACAAAAGGCACAATGCCGACTTAAGTACAAGGGGACTGACACTCCCACTTTCTTTGATTTGAACCTCCCCTGTGGGTCCAGTTTTAGATTCGGATGCTTTACTTCAGGTTTACTGTATAGTTTGCACCTTCTTATTGACGATGAAACACAGAAATTGCATCCGAATTTAATACAAAAGGCACAATGCCGACTTAAGTACAAGAGGACTGACAATCTCACTTTCAACGATTTGAACCTCTCCTGTGAGTCCAGTTTTGGATTCCGATGCTTCACTTCAAGATTACTGTATACCTTGCTCCTTCTTATTGCCGATGAAACACAGAAATTGCATCCGAATTTAATACAAAATGCACAATGCCGACTTAAGTACAAGAGGACCGACACTCTCACTTTCTACGATTTGGCCCTCTCTTGTGGGTCCAGTTTTAGATTCTGATGCTTCACTTCAGGTTTACTGTATACCTTGCACCATCTTATTGACGATGAAACACAGAAATAGCATCCGAATTTAATACAAAATGCACAATGCCGGCTTAAGTACTAGAGTACTGACACTCTCACTCTCTATGATTTGAACCTCTCCTGTGAGTCCAGTTTTAGATTCCGATGCTTCACTTCAAGATAACTGTATACATTGCACCCTCTTATTGACGATGAAACACAGAAATTGCATCCGAATTTAATACAAAGGCACAATGCCAACTTAAGTACAAGAGGACAGACACTCTCACTTTCTATGATTTGAACCTCTCCTGTGAGTCCAGTTTTAGATTCCGATGCTTCACTTCAGGTTTACTTTATACCTTGCACCTTCTTATTGACGATGAAACACAGAAATTGCATCCGATTTTAATACAAAAGGCACAATGCCGACTTAAGTACAAGAGGTCTGACACTCTCACTTTCTACGATTTGAGCCTCTCTGGTGAGTCCAGTTTTAGATTCCGATGCTTTACTTCAAGAATACTGTATACCTTGCACCTTCTTATTGACGGCGAAACACAGAAAGTGCATCCGAATTTAATACAAAATGCACAATGCCAACTTAAGTACAAGAGGACTGACACTCTCACTTTCTATGATTTCAACCTCTCCTGTAAGTCCGGTTTTAGATTCGGATGCTTCACTTCAAGATTACTGTATACCTTGCACCATCTTATTGACGATGAAACACAGAAATTGCATCCGAATTTAATACAAAAGGCACAATGCCGTATTAAGTACAAGAGGACTGACAATCTCACTTTCAACGATTTGAACCTCTCCTGTGAGTCCAGTTTTAGATTCCGATGCTTCACTTCAGGTTTACTGTATACCTTGCACCTTCTTATTGACGATGAAACACAGAAACTGCATCCGAATTTATTACAAAAGGCACAATGCCGACTTAAGTACAAGAGGATTGACACTCTCACTTTTTATGATTTGAACCTCTCCTGTGAGTCCAGTTTTAGATTCTGATGCTTCACTTCAGGTTTACTGTATAACTTGCACCTTCTTATTGACGATGAAATACAGAAATTGTATCCGAATTTAATACAAAAGGCACAATGCCGACTTAAGTACAAGAGGACTGACACTCTCACTTTCTACGATTTGAACATCTTCTGTGAGTCCAGTTGTAGATTCCGATGCCTCACTTCTAGATTACTGCATACCTTGCACCTTCTTAATGACGATGAAACACTGAAATTGCATCCGAATATAATACCAAATGCACAATGCCGACTTAAGTACAAGATTACTGACACTCACACATTCTATGATTTAAACCTTTCCTGTGAGTCAAGTTTTAGTTTCCGATGCTTCATTTTCAAGTTTACTGTATACCTTGCACCTTCTTATTGACGATGAAACACAGAAACTGAATCGCATTCTAATACAAAAGGCACAATGCCGACTTAAATACAACAGGACTGACACTCTCACTTTCAACGATTTGAACCTCTCCTGTGAGTCCAGTTTTGGATTCCGATGCTTCACTGCAAGATTACTGTATAACTTGCACCTTCTTACTGCCGATGAAACACAGACATTGCATCCGAATTTAATACAAAATGCACAATGCCGACTTAAGCACAAGAGGACTGACACTCTCACTTTCAATGATTTGAACCTCTCCTGTGAATCCAGTTTTAGGTTCCGATGCTTCACTTCAAGATTAGTGTATACCTTGCACCTTCATATTGACGATGAAACAAAGATATTGCATCCGAATTTAATACAAAATGCACAATGCCGACTTAAGTACAAGAGGACTGAGAAACTCACTTTCTACGATTTGAACCTATCCTGCGACTACAGTTTTAGATTCCGATGCTTCACTTCTAGATTACTGTATACCTTGCACCTTCCTATTGACGATGAAACACAGAAATAGCATACGAATTTAATACAAAATGCACAATGTCGACTTAAGTACAAGAGGACTGACACTCTCTCTTTCTATGATTTGAACCTCTCCTGTGATTCCAGTTTTAGATTCCAATGCTTCACTTCAAGATTACTGTATACCTTGCATCGTCTTATTGAAGACGAAACACAGTAATTGCATCCGAATTTAATACAAAAGGCACAATGCTGGCTTAAGTACAAGCGGACTGACACTCTCACTATCTACGATTTGAACCTCTCCTGTAGGTCCAGTTTTAGATTCCGATGCTTCACTTCAAGATTACTGTGTACCTTGCACCTTCTTATAGACGATGACACACAGAAATTGCATCCGAATTTAATACAAATAGGCACAATGCCGATTAAATACAAGAGGACAGACACTCTCACTTTCTACGATTTGAACCTCTCCTCTGAGTCCAGTTTTAGATTCCGATGCTTCACTTCTGGTTTAGTGTATCCCTTGGACCTTCTTATTGACGATGAAACACAGAGATTGCATCCGAATTTTGTATAAAAGGCACAATGCTGACTTAAGTACAAGGGGACTGACTCTCTCACTTTCTATTATTTTAACCTCTCCTGTAAGTCCTGTTTTAGATTCCGATGCTTAACTTTAGGGTTACTGTATCCCTTGGACCTTCTTATTGACGATGAAACACATAGTTTGCAACCGAATTTAATACAAATGGCACAAAGCCGACTTAAGTACAAGAGGGCTGACAATCTCACTTTCAACGATTTGAACCTCTCCTGTGAGTCCAGTTTTAGATCCCGATGCTTCACTTCAGGTTAACTGTATACCTTGCACCTTCTTATTGACGATGAAACACAGAAATTGCATCCGAATTTAACACAAAAAGCACAATGCCGAATTAAGTACAAGAGGACTGACACTCTCACTTTCTATGATATGAACCTCTCCTGTGAGTCCAGTTTTAGATTCCGATGCATCACTTCAGGTTTACTGTATAACTTGCACCTTCTTGTTGACTATGAAATAGAGAAATTGCATCCGAAATTAATACAAAAGGCACAATGCCGACTTAAGTACAAGAGGACAGACACTCTCACTTTAAACGATTTGAACCTCTCCTGTGAGTCCAGTTTTAGATTCCGATGCTTCACTTCAAGATAACTGTATACATTGCACCCTCTTATTGACGATGAAACACATAGTTTGCATCCGAATTTAATACAAAATTCACAATGCCGACTTAAGTACAAGAGGACTGACACTCTCACATTCTATGATTTAAACCTCTCCTGTGATTCAAGTTTTAGTTTCCGATGCTTCATTTTCAAGATTACTGTATACCTTGCACCTTCTTATTGACGATGAAACGCAGAAACTGCATCGGATTTTAATACAAAAGGCACAATGCCGACTTAAATACAACAGGACTGACACTCTCACTTTCAACGATTTGAACCTCTCCTGTGAGTCCAGTTTTAGATTCTGATGCTTCACTTCAGGTTTACTGTATACCTTGCACCTTCTGGTTGACGATGAAACACAGAAATTGCATCCGCATTTAATACAAAAGGCACAATGCCGACTTAAGTGCAAGAGGACTGTCACTCTCACATTCTATGATTTGAACCTCTTCTGTGAGTCCAGCTTTAGATTCCGATGCTTCACTTCAGGTTTAGTTTATACCTTGCACCTTCTTATTGATGATGAAACACAGAAATTGCATCCGAATTTAATACAAAAGTCACAATGCCGACTTAAGTACAAGAGGACTGACACTCTCACTTTCAACGATTTGAACCTCTCCTGTGAGTCCAGTTTTAGATTCCGATGCTTCACTTCAGGTTTACTGTATACCTTGCACCATCTTATTGACGATGAAACACAGAAATAGCATCCGAATTTAATACAAAATGCACAATGCCGGCTTAAGTACTAGAGTACTGACACTCTCACTCTCTATGATTTGAACCTCTCCTGTGAGTCCAGTTTTAGATTCCGATGCTTCACTTCAAGATAACTGTATACATTGCACCCTCTTATTGACGATGAAACACAGAAATTGCATCCGAATTTAATACAAAGGCACAATGCCAACATAAGTACAAGAGGACAGACACTCTCACTTTCAACGATTTGAACCTCTCCTGTGAGTCCAGTTTTAGATTCCGATGCTTCACTTCAGGTTTACTTTATACCTTGCACCTTCTTATTGACGATGAAACACAGAAATTGCATCCGATTTTAATACAAAAGGCACAATGCCGACTTAAGTACAAGAGGTCTGACACTCTCACTTTCTACGATTTGAGCCTCTCCTGTGAGTCCAGTTTTAGATTCCGATGCTTTACTTCAAGAATACTGTATACCTTGCACCTTCTTATTGACGGCGAAACACAGAAATTGCATCCGAATTTAATACAAAATGCACAATGCCAACTTAAGTACAAGAGGACTGACACTCTCACTTTCTATGATTTCAACCTCTCCTGTAAGTCCAGTTTTAGATTCGGATGCTTCACTTCAAGATTACTGTATACCTTGCACCTTCTTATTGACGATGAAACACAGAAATTGCATCCGAATTTAATACAAAAGGCACAATGCCGTATTAAGTACAAGAGGACTGACAATCTCACTTTCAACGATTTGAACCTCTCCTGTGAGTCCAGTTTTAGATTCCGATGCTTCACTTCAGGTTTACTGTATACCTTGCACCTTCTTATTGACGATGAAACACAGAAACTGCATCCGAATTTAATACAAAAGGCACAATGCCGACTTAAGTACAAGAGGATTGACACTCTCACTTTCTATGATTTGAACCTCTCCTGTGAGTCCAGTTTTAGATTCTGATGCTTCACTTCAGGTTTACTGTATAACTTGCACCTTCTTATTGACGATGAAATACAAAAATTGTATCCGAATTTAATACAAAAGGCACAATGCCGACTTAAGTACAAGAGGACTGACACTCTCACTTTCTACGATTTGAACATCGTCTGTGAGTCCAGTTGTAGATTCCGATGCCTCACTTCTAGATTACTGCATACCTTGCACCTTCTTAATGACGATGAAACACTGAAATTGCATCCGAATTTAATACAAAATGCACAATGCCGACTTAAGTACAAGATTACTGACACTCACACATTCTATGATTTAAACCTTTCCTGTGAGTCAAGTTTTAGTTTCCGATGCTTCATTTTCAAGTTTACTGTATACCTTGCACCTTCTTATTGACGATGAAACACAGAAACTGCATCGCATTCTAATACAAAAGGCACAATGCCGACTTAAATACAACAGGACTGACACTCTCACTTTCAACGATTTGAACCTCTCCTGTGAGTCCAGTTTTGGATTCCGATGCTTCACTGCAAGATTACTGTATAACTTGCACCTTCTTACTGCCGATGAAACACAGAAATTGCATCCGAATTTAATACAAAATGCACAATGCCGACTTAAGCACAAGAGGACTGACACTCTCACTTTCAATGATTTGAACCTCTCCTGTGAATCCAGTTTTAGGTTCCGATGCTTCACTTCAAGATTAGTGTATACCTTGCACCTTCATATTGACGATGAAACAAAGATATTGCATCCGAATTTAATACAAAATGCACAATGCCGACTTAAGTACAAGAGGACTGAGAAACTCACTTTCTACGATTTGAACCTATACTGCGACTACAGTTTTAGATTCCGATGCTTCACTTCAAGATTACTGTATACCTTGCACCTTCCTATTGACGATGAAACACAGAAAAAGCATACGAATTTAATACAAAATGCACAATGTCGACTTAAGTACAAGAGGACTGACACTCTCACTTTCTATGATTTGAACCTCTCCTGTGATTCCAGTTTTAGATTCCAATGCTTCACTTCAAGATTACTGTATACCTTGCATCGTCTTATTGAAGACGAAACACAGTAATTGCATCCGAATTTAATACAAAAGGCACAATGCTGGCTTAAATACAACAGGACTGACACTCTCACTTTCAACGATTTGAACCTCTCCTGTGAGTCCAGTTTTGGTTTCCGATACTTCACTTCAAGATTACTGTATACCTTGCACCTTCTTATTGCCGATGAAACACAGAAATTGCATCCGAATTTAATACAAAATGCACAATGCTGACTTAAGTACAAGAGGACTGACACTCTCACTTTCTATGATTTGAACCTCTCCTGTGAGTCCAGTTTTAGATTCCGATGCTTCACTTTAGGTTTACTGTATCCCTTGGACCTTCTTATTGACGATGAAACACATAGTTTCCATCCGAATTTAATACAAAAGGCACAATGCCGACTTAAGTACAAGAGGGCTGACACTCCCACTTTCAATGATTTGAACCTCTCCTGTGAGTCCAGTTTCAGATTCCGATGCTTCACTTCAGCTTTACTGTATCTCTTGGACCTTCTTATTCACGGTGAAACACAGAAATTGCATGCGAATTTAATACAAAAGGCACAATGCCGACTTAAGTACAAGAGGACAGACACTCTCACTTTCTACGATTTGAACCTCTCCTCTGAGTCCAGTTTTAGATTCCGATGCTTCACTTCAGGTTTACTGTACCCCTTGGACCTTCTTATTGACGACGAAACACAGAGATTGCATCCGAGTTTAGTACAAAAGGCACAATGCTGACTTAAGTAAAAGATGACTGACTCTCTCACTTTCTATGATTTTAACCTCTCCTGTGAGTCCAGTTTTAGATTCCAATGCTTCACTTCATGATTACTGTATACCTTGCACCGTCTTACTGACGACGAAACACAGGAATTGCATCCGAATTTAATACAAAAGGCACAATGCCGACTTAAGTACAAGCGGACTGACCCTCTCACTATCTACGAATTGAACCTCTCCTGTGAGTCCAGTTTTAGATTCCGGTGCTTCACTTCAAGATTACTGTGTACCTTGCATCTTCTTATTGACGATGAGACACAGAAATTGCATCCGAATTTAATACAAAAAGGCACAATGCCGATTTAAGTACAAGAGGACAGACACTCTCACTTTCTACGATTTGAACCTCTCCTCTGAGTCCAGTTTTAGATTCCGATGCTTCACTTCAGGTATAGTGTACCCCTTGGACCCTCTTATTGACGACGAAACACAGAGATTGCATCCGAGTTTAGTACAAAAGGCACAATGCTTACTTAAGTACAAGGGGACTGACTCTCTCACTTTCTATGATTTTAACCTCTCCTGTGAGTCCAGTTTTAGATTCCGATGCTTCACTTTAGGTTTACAGTACCCCTTGGACCTTCTTATTGACGATGAAACACATAGTTTGCATCCGAATTTAATACAAAAGGCACAATGCCGACTTAAGTACAAGATGGCTGACACTCCAACTTTCAATGATTTGAACCTCTCCTGTGAGTCCCGTTTCAGATTCAGATGCTTCACTTCAGCTTTACTGTATCTCTTGCACCTTCTAATTGACGATGAAACACAGAAATTGCATCCGAATCTAATACAAAAGGCACAATGTCGACTAAAGTACAATAAGACTGACACTCACACTTTCTACATTTTGAACCTCTCCTGTGAGTCCAGTTTTAGATTCCGATGCTACACTTCAGGTTTACTGTACACCATGCACCATCTTACTGACGATGAAACACAGAAATTGCATCCGAATTCAATACAAAAGGCACACTGCCGACATAAGTACAAGAGGACTGACAATCTCACGTTCTATGATTTGAACCTCTCCTGTGAGTCCAGTTTTAGATTCCGATGCTTCACTTCAGGTTTACTTTATACCTTGAACCTTCTTATTCACGATGAAACACAGAAATTGCATGCGAATTTAATACAAAAGGCACAATGCCGACTTAAGTACAAGGGGACTGACACTCCCACTTTCTATGATTTGAACCTCCCCTGTGGGTCCAGTTTTAGATTCCGATGCTTCACTTCAGGTTTACTGTATAGTTTGCACCTTCTTATTGACGATGAAACACAGAAATTGCATCCGAATTTAATACAAAAGGCACAATGCCGACTTAAGTACAAGAGGACTGACAATCTCACTTTCAACGATTTGAACCTCTCCTGTGAGTCCAGTTTTAGATTCCGATGCTTCACTTCAGGTTTACTGTATACCTTGCACCATCTTATTGACGATGAAACACAGAAATTGCATCCGAATTTAATACAAAAGGCACAATGCCGACTTAAGTACAAGAGGACTGACACTCTCACTTTCTATGATTTGAACCTCTCCTGTGAGTCCAGTTTTAGATTCCGATGCTTCACTTCAGGTTTACTGTATAACTTGCACCTTCTTATTGACGATGAAATACAGAAATTGCATCCGAATTTCATACAAAAGGCACAATGCCGACTTAAGTAGAAGAGGACTGACACTCTCACTTTCTACGATTTGAACATCTCCTGTGAGTCCAGTTGTAGATTCCGATGCTTCACTTCTAGATTACTGTATACGTTGCACCTTCTTATTGACGATGAAACACTGAAATTGCATCCGAATTTAATACAAAATGCACAATGCCGACTTAAGTACAAAAGGACTGACACTCTCACATTCTATGATTTAAACCTCTCCTGTGATTCAAGTTTTAGTTTCCGATGCTTCATTTTCAAGATTACTGTATACCTTGCACCTTCTTATTGACGATGAAACGCAGAAACTGCATCGGATTTTAATACAAAAGGCACAATGCCGACTTAAATACAACAGGACTGACACTCTCACTTTCAACGATTTGAACCTCTCCTGTGAGTCCAGTTTTGGATTCCGATGCTTCACTTCAAGATTACTGTATACCTTGCTCCTTCTTATTGCCGATGAAACACAGAAATTGCATCCGAATTTAATACAAAATGCACAATGCTGACTTAAGTACAAGAGGACTGACACTCTCACTTTCTATGATTTGAACCTCTCCTGTGAGTCCAGTTTTAGATTCCGATGCTTCACTTCAAGATTAGTGTATACCTTGCACCTTCATATTGACGATGAAACAAAGATATTGCATCCGAAATTAATACAAAATACACAATGCCGACTTAAGTACAAGAGGACTGACAAACTCACATTCTACGATTTGAAGCAATCCGGTGACTACAGTTTTAGATTCCGATGCTTTACTTCAAGATGACTGTATACCTTGCACCTTCTTGTTGACGATGAAACACTGAAATTGCATCCGAATTTAATACAAAATGCACAATGCCGACTTAAGTACAAGAGGACCGACACTCTCACTCTCTATGATTTGAACCTCTCCTGTGAGTCCAGTTTTAGATTCCGATGCTTCACTTCAAGATAACTGTATACATTGCACCCTCTTATTGACGATGAAACACAGAAATTGCATCCGAATTTAATACAAAGGCACAATGCCAACTTAAGTACAAGAGGACAGACACTCTCACTTTCTATGATTTGAACCTCTCCTGTGAGTCCAGTTTTAGATTCCGATGCTTCACTTCAGGTTTACTTTATACCTTGCACCTTCTTATTGACGATGAAATACAGAAATTGTATCCGAATTTAATACAAAAGGCACAATGCCGACTTAAGTACAAGAGGTCTGACACTCTCACTTTCTACGATTTGAGCCTCTCTGGTGAGTCCAGTTTTAGATTCCGATGCTTTACTTCAAGAATACTGTATACCTTGCACCTTCTTATTGACGGCGAAACACAGAAATTGCATCCGAATTTAATACAAAATGCACAATGCCAACTTAAGTACAAGAGGACTGACACTCTCACTTTCTATGATTTCAACCTCTCCTGTAAGTCCGGTTTTAGATTCGGATGCTTCACTTCAAGATTACTGTATACCTTGCACCATCTTATTGACGATGAAACACAGAAATTGCATCCGAATTTAATACAAAAGGCACAATGCCGTATTAAGTACAAGAGGACTGACAATCTCACTTTCAACGATTTGAACCTCTCCTGTGAGTCCAGTTTTAGATTCCGATGCTTCACTTCAGGTTTACTGTATACCTTGCACCTTCTTATTGACGATGAAACACAGAAACTGCATCCGAATTTATTACAAAAGGCACAATGCCGACTTAAGTACAAGAGGATTGACACTCTCACTTTTTATGATTTGAACCTCTCCTGTGAGTCCAGTTTTAGATTCTGATGCTTCACTTCAGGTTTACTGTATAACTTGCACCTTCTTATTGACGATGAAATACAGAAATTGTATCCGAATTTAATACAAAAGGCACAATGCCGACTTAAGTACAAGAGGACTGACACTCTCACTTTCTACGATTTGAACATCTTCTGTGAGTCCAGTTGTAGATTCCGATGCCTCACTTCTAGATTACTGCATACCTTGCACCTTCTTAATGACGATGAAACACTGAAATTGCATCCGAATATAATACCAAATGCACAATGCCGACTTAAGTACAAGATTACTGACACTCACACATTCTATGATTAAAAACCTTTCCTGTGAGTCAAGTTTTAGTTTCCGATGCTTCATTTTCAAGTTTACTGTATACCTTGCACCTTCTTATTGACGATGAAACACAGAAACTGAATCGCATTCTAATACAAAAGGCACAATGCCGACTTAAATACAACAGGACTGACACTCTCACTTTCAACGATTTGAACCTCTCCTGTGAGTCCAGTTTTGGATTCCGATGCTTCACTGCAAGATTACTGTATAACTTGCACCTTCTTACTGCCGATGAAACACAGACATTGCATCCGAATTTAATACAAAATGCACAATGCCGACTTAAGCACAAGAGGACTGACACTCTCACTTTCAATGATTTGAACCTCTCCTGTGAATCCAGTTTTAGGTTCCGATGCTTCACTTCAAGATTAGTGTATACCTTGCACCTTCATATTGACGATGAAACAAAGATATTGCATCCGAATTTAATACAAAATGCACAATGCCGACTTAAGTACAAGAGGACTGAGAAACTCACTTTCTACGATTTGAACCTATCCTGCGACTACAGTTTTAGATTCCGATGCTTCACTTCTAGATTACTGTATACCTTGCACCTTCCTATTGACGATGAAACACAGAAATAGCATACGAATTTAATACAAAATGCACAATGTCGACTTAAGTACAAGAGGACTGACACTCTCACTTTCTATGATTTGAACCTCTCCTGTGATTCCAGTTTTAGATTCCAATGCTTCACTTCAAGATTACTGTATACCTTGCATCGTCTTATTGAAGACGAAACACAGTAATTGCATCCGAATTTAATACAAAAGGCACAATGCTGGCTTAAGTACAAGCGGACTGACACTCTCACTATCTACAATTTGAACCTCTCCTGTAGGTCCAGTTTTAGATTCCGATGCTTCACTTCAAGATTACTGTGTACCTTGCACCTTCTTATAGACGATGACACACAGAAATTGCATCCGAATTTAATACAAATAGGCACAATGCCGATTAAATACAAAAGGACAGACACTCTCACTTTCTACGATTTGAACCTCTCCTCTGAGTCCAGTTTTAGATTCCGATGCTTCACTTCTGGTTTAGTGTATCCCTTGGACCTTCTTATTGACGATGAAACACAGAGATTGCATCCGAATTTTGTATAAAAGGCACAATGCTGACTTAAGTACAAGGGGACTGACTCTCTCACTTTCTATGATTTTAACCTCTCCTGTAAGTCCTGTTTTAGATTCCGATGCTTAACTTTAGGGTTACTGTATCCCTTGGACCTTCTTATTGACGATGAAACACATAGTTTGCAACCGAATTTAATACAAATGGCACAAAGCCGACTTAAGTACAAGAGGGCTGACAATCTCACTTTCAACGATTTGAACCTCTCCTGTGAGTCCAGTTTTAGATCCCGATGCTTCACTTCAGGTTAACTGTATACCTTGCACCTTCTTATTGACGATGAAACACAGAAATTGCATCCGAATTTAACACAAAAAGCACAATGCCGAATTAAGTACAAGAGGACTGACACTCTCACTTTCTATGATATGAACCTCTCCTGTGAGTCCAGTTTTAGATTCCGATGCATCACTTCAGGTTTACTGTATAACTTGCACCTTCTTGTTGACTATGAAATAGAGAAATTGCATCCGAAATTAATACAAAAGGCACAATGCCGACTTAAGTACAAGAGGACTGACACTCTCACTTTCAACGATTTGAACATCTCCTGTGAGTCCAGTTGTAGATTCCGATGCTTCACTTCTAGATTACTGTATACCTTGCACCTTCTTATTAATGATGAAACACAGAAATTGCATCCGAATTTAATACAAAATGCACAATGCCAACTTAAGTACAAGAGGACTGACACTCTTTCTTTCTATGATTTCAACCTCTCCTGTGAGTCCAGTTTTAGATTCCGATGCTTCACTTCAAGATTAGTGTATACCTTGCATCTTCATATTGACGATGAAACAAAGATATTGCATCCGAATTTAATACAAAAGTCACAATGCCGGCTTAAGTGCAAGAGGACTGACAAACTCACTTTCTACGATTTGAACCACTCCTGTGACTACAGTTTTAGATTCCGATGCTTCACTTCAAGATTACTGTATACCTTGCACCTTCTTGTTGACGATGAAATACAGAAATTGCATCCGAATTTAATACAAAAGGCAAATGCCGACTTAAGTACAAGAGGACTGACACTCTCACTTTCTACGATTTGAACATCTCCTGTGAGTCCAGTTGTAGATTCCGATGCTTCACTTCTAGATTACTGTATACCTTGCACCTTCTTATTGATGATGAAACACAGAAATTGCATCCGAATTTAATACAAAAGGCACAATGCCGACTTAAGTACAAGAGGACTGACACTCTCACTTTCTATGGTTTGAACCTCTTCTGTGAGTCCAGTTTATGATTCCGATGCTTCACTTCAGGTTTACTTTATACCTTGTACCTTCTTATTGATGATGAAACACAGAAATTGCATCCGAATTTAATACAAAATGCACAATGATGACTTAAGTACAAGAGGACTGACACTCTCACTATCAACTATTTGAACCTCTCCTGTGTGTCCAGTTTTAGATTCCGATGCTTCACTTCAGGTTTACTGTATACCTTGCACCATCTTATTGACGATGAAACACAGAAATTGCATCCGAATTTAATACAAAATGCACAATGCCGACTTAAGTACAAAAGGACTGACACTCTCACATTCTATGATTTAAACCTCTCCTGTGATTCAAGTTTTAGTTTCCGATGCTTCATTTTCAAGATTACTGTATACCTTGCACCTTCTTATTGACGATGAAACGCAGAAACTGCATCGGATTTTAATACAAAAGGCACAATGCCGACTTAAATACAACAGGACTGACACTCTCACTTTCAACGATTTGAACCTCTCCTGTGAGTCCAGTTTTGGATTCCGATGCTTCACTTCAAGATTACTGTATACCTTGCTCCTTCTTATTGCCGATGAAACACAGAAATTGCATCCGAATTTAATACAAAATGCACAATGCTGACTTAAGTACAAGAGGACTGACACTCTCACTTTCTATGATTTGAACCTCTCCTGTGAGTCCAGTTTTAGATTCCAATGCTTCACTTCAAGATTAGTGTATACCTTGCACCTTCATATTGACGATGAAACAAAGATATTGCATCCGAAATTAATACAAAATACACAATGCCGACTTAAGTACAAGAGGACTGACAAACTCACATTCTACGATTTGAACCAATCCGGTGACTACAGTTTTAGATTCCGATGCTTTACTTCAAGATGACTGTATACCTTGCACCTTCTTGTTGACGATGAAACACTGAAACTGCATCCGAATTTAATACAAAATGCACAATGCCGACTTAAGTACAAGAGGACCGATACTCTCACTCTCTATGATTTGAACCTCTCCTGTGAGTCCAGTTTTAGATTCCGATGCTTCACTTCAAGATAACTGTATACATTGCACCCTCTTATTGACGATGAAACACAGAAATTGCATCCGAATTTAATACAAAGGCACAATGCCAACTTAAGTACAAGAGGACAGACACTCTCACTTTCTATGATTTGAACCTCTCCTGTGAGTCCAGTTTTAGATTCCGATGCTTCACTTCAGGTTTACTTTATACCTTGCACCTTCTTATTGACGATGAAATACAGAAATTGTATCCGAATTTAATACAAAAGGCACAATGCCGACTTAAGTACAAGAGGTCTGACACTCTCACTTTCTACGATTTGAGCCTCTCTGGTGAGTCCAGTTTTAGATTCCGATGCTTTACTTCAAGAATACTGTATACCTTGCACCTTCTTATTGACGGCGAAACACAGAAATTGCATCCGAATTTAATACAAAATGCACAATGCCAACTTAAGTACAAGAGGACTGACACTCTCACTTTCTATGATTTCAACCTCTCCTGTAAGTCCGGTTTTAGATTCGGATGCTTCACTTCAAGATTACTGTATACCTTGCACCATCTTATTGACGATGAAACACAGAAATTGCATCCGAATTTAATACAAAAGGCACAATGCCGTATTAAGTACAAGAGGACTGACAATCTCACTTTCAACGATTTGAACCTCTCCTGTGAGTCCAGTTTTAGATTCCGATGCTTCACTTCAGGTTTACTGTATACCTTGCACCTTCTTATTGACGATGAAACACAGAAACTGCATCCGAATTTATTACAAAAGGCACAATGCCGACTTAAGTACAAGAGGATTGACACTCTCACTTTTTATGATTTGATCCTCTCCTGTGAGTCCAGTTTTAGATTCTGATGCTTCACTTCAGGTTTACTGTATAACTTGCACCTTCTTATTGACGATGAAATACAGAAATTGTATCCGAATTTAATACAAAAGGCACAATGCCGACTTAAGTACAAGAGGACTGACACTCTCACTTTCTACGATTTGAACATCTTCTGTGAGTCCAGTTGTAGATTCCGATGCCTCACTTCTAGATTACTGCATACCTTGCACCTTCTTAATGACGATGAAACACTGAAATTGCATCCGAATATAATACCAAATGCACAATGCCGACTTAAGTACAAGATTACTGACACTCACACATTCTATGATTTAAACCTTTCCTGTGAGTCAAGTTTTAGTTTCCGATGCTTCATTTTCAAGTTTACTGTATACCTTGCACCTTCTTATTGACGATGAAACACAGAAACTGAATCGCATTCTAATACAAAAGGCACAATGCAGACTTAAATACAACAGGACTGACACTCTCACTTTCAACGATTTGAACCTCTCCTGTGAGTCCAGTTTTGGATTCCGATGCTTCACTGCAAGATTACTGTATAACTTGCACCTTCTTACTGCCGATGAAACACAGACATTGCATCCGAATTTAATACAAAATGCACAATGCCGACTTAAGCACAAGAGGACTGACACTCTCACTTTCAATGATTTGAACCTCTCCTGTGAATCCAGTTTTAGGTTCCGATGCTTCACTTCAAGATTAGTGTATACCTTGCACCTTCATATTGACGATGAAACAAAGATATTGCATCCGAATTTAATACAAAATGCACAATGCCGACTTAAGTACAAGAGGACTGAGAAACTCACTTTCTACGATTTGAACCTATCCTGCGACTACAGTTTTAGATTCCGATGCTTCACTTCTAGATTACTGTATACCTTGCACCTTCCTATTGACGATGAAACACAGAAATAGCATACGAATTTAATACAAAATGCACAATGTCGACTTAAGTACAAGAGGACTGACACTCTCACTTTCTATGATTTGAACCTCTCCTGTGATTCCAGTTTTAGATTCCAATGCTTCACTTCAAGATTACTGTATACCTTGCATCGTCTTATTGAAGACGAAACACAGTAATTGCATCCGAATTTAATACAAAAGGCACAATGCTGGCTTAAGTACAAGCGGACTGACACTCTCACTATCTACAATTTGAACCTCTCCTGTAGGTCCAGTTTTAGATTCCGATGCTTCACTTCAAGATTACTGTGTACCTTGCACCTTCTTATAGACGATGACACACAGAAATTGCATCCGAATTTAATACAAATAGGCACAATGCCGATTAAATACAAGAGGACAGACACTCTCACTTTCTACGATTTGAACCTCTCCTCTGAGTCCAGTTTTAGATTCCGATGCTTCACTTCTGGTTTAGTGTATCCCTTGGACCTTCTTATTGACGATGAAACACAGAGATTGCATCCGAATTTTGTATAAAAGGCACAATGCTGACTTAAGTACAAGGGGACTGACTCTCTCACTTTCTATGATTTTAACCTCTCCTGTAAGTCCTGTTTTAGATTCCGATGCTTAACTTTAGGGTTACTGTATCCCTTGGACCTTCTTATTGACGATGAAACACATAGTTTGCAACCGAATTTAATACAAATGGCACAAAGCCGACTTAAGTACAAGAGGGCTGACAATCTCACTTTCAACGATTTGAACCTCTCCTGTGAGTCCAGTTTTAGATCCCGATGCTTCACTTCAGGTTAACTGTATACCTTGCACCTTCTTATTGACGATGAAACACAGAAATTGCATCCGAATTTAACACAAAAGCACAATGCCGAATTAAGTACAAGAGGACTGACACTCTCACTTTCTATGATATGAACCTCTCCTGTGAGTCCAGTTTTAGATTCCGATGCATCACTTCAGGTTTACTGTATAACTTGCACCTTCTTGTTGACTATGAAATAGAGAAATTGCATCCGAAATTAATACAAGAGGCACAATGCCGACTTAAGTACAAGAGGACTGACACTCTCACTTTCAACGATTTGAACATCTCCTGTGAGTCCAGTTGTAGATTCCGATGCTTCACTTCTAGATTACTGTATACCTTGCACCTTCTTATTGATGATGAAACACAGAAATTGCATCCGAATTTAATACAAAATGCACAATGCCAACTTAAGTACAAGAGGACTGACACTCTTTCTTTCTATGATTTCAACCTCCCCTGTGAGTCCAGTTTTAGATTCCGATGCTTCACTTCAAGATTAGTGTATACCTTGCATCTTCATATTGACGATGAAACAAAGATATTGCATCCGAATTTAATACAAAAGTCACAATGCCGGCTTAAGTGCAAGAGGACTGACAAACTCACGTTCTACGATTTGAACCACTCCTGTGACTACAGTTTTAGATTCCGATGCTTCACTTCAAGATTACTGTATACCTTGCACCTTCTTGTTGACGATGAAATACAGAAATTGCATCCGAATTTAATACAAAAGGCAAATGCCGACTTAAGTACAAGAGGACTGACACTCTCACTTTCTACGATTTGAACATCTCCTGTGAGTCCAGTTGTAGATTCCGATGCTTCACTTCTAGATTACTGTATACCTTGCACCTTCTTATTGATGATGAAACACAGAAATTGCATCCGAATTTAATACAAAAGGCACAATGCCGACTTAAGTACAAGAGGACTGACACTCTCACTTTCTATGGTTTGAACCTCTTCTGTGAGTCCAGTTTATGATTCCGATGCTTCACTTCAGGTTTACTTTATACCTTGTACCTTCTTATTGATGATGAAACACAGAAATTGCATCCGAATTTAATACAAAATGCACAATGATGACTTAAGTACAAGAGGACTGACACTCTCACTATCAACTATTTGAACCTCTCCTGTGTGTCCAGTTTTAGATTCCGATGCTTCACTTCAGGTTTACTGTATACCTTGCACCATCTTATTGACGATGAAACACAGAAATTGCATCCGAATTTAATACAAAATGCACAATGCCGGCTTAAGTACTAGAGGACTGACACTCTAACCCTCTATGATTTGAATCTCTCCTGTGAGTCCAGTTTTAGATTCCGATGCTACACTTCAAGATTACTGTAAACCTTGCACCTTCTTATTGGCGATGAAACACAGAAATTGCATCCGAATTTAATACAAAAGGCACAATGCCAACTTAAGTACAAGAGGACTGACACTCTCACTTTCTATGATTTGAAACTCTCCTGTGAGTCCAGTTTTAGATTCAGATGCTTCACTACAGATTTACTTTATACCTTGCACCTTCTTATTGACGATGAAACACAGAAATTGCATCCGAATTTAATACAAAAGGCACAATGCCGACTTAAGTACAAGAGGACTGACACTCTTACATTCCACGATTTGAACCTCTCCTTTGAGTCCAGTTTTAGATTCCGATACTTCACTTCAGGTTTACTGTATACCTTGCACCTTCTTATTGACGATGAAACACAGAAATTGCATCCGAATTTAATACCAACGGCTCAATGCCGACTTAAGTACAAGAGGGCTGACACTCTCACTTTTCTATGATTTGAACCTCTCCTGTGAGTCCAGTTTTAGATTCCGATGCTTCACTTCAGGTTTACTTTATACCTTGCACCTTCTCATTGACGATGAAACACAGAAATTGCATCCGAATTGAATATAAAAGGCACAATGCCGACTTAAGTACAAGAGGATTGACAATCTCACTTTCAACGATTTGAAACTCTCCTGTGAGTCCAGTTCTAGATTCCGATGCTTCACTTCAGGTTTACTGTATACCTTGCACCTTCTTATTGACGATGAAACACAGAAAATGCATCCGAATTTAATACAAAATTCACAATGCCGACTTAAGTACAAGAGGACTGACACTCTCACTTTCTATGATTTGAACCTCTCCTGTGATTCCAGTTTTAGATTCCAATGCTTCACTTCAAGATTACTGTATACCTTGCATCGTCTTATTGAAGACGAAACACAGAAATTGCATCAGAATTTAATACAAAAGGCACAATGCCGACTTAAGTACAAGCGGACTGACACTCTCACTATCTACGATTTGAACCTCTCCTGTAGGTCCAGTTTTAGATTCCGATGCTTCACTTCAAGATTACTGTGTACCTTGCACCTTCTTATAGACGATGACACACAGAAATTGCATCCGAATTTAATACAAAAAGGCACAATGCCGATTAAATACAAGAGGACAGACACTCTCACTTTCTACGATTTGAACCTCTCCTCTGAGTCCAGTTTTAGATTCCGATGCTTCACTTCAAGTTTACTGTATACCATGCACCATCTTACTGACGATGATACACAGAAATTGCATCCGAATTTAATACAAAAGGCACACTGCCGACTTAAGTGCAAGAGGACTAACACTCTCACCTTCTATGATTTGAACCCCTCCTGTGAGTCCTATTTGAGATTACGATGCTTCACTTCAGGTTTACTTTATACCTTGAACCTTCTTGTTCACGATGAAACACAGAAATTGCATGCGAATTTAATACAAAAGGCACAATGCCGACTTAAGTACAAGAGGACTGACAATCTCACTTTCAACGGTTTGAACCTCTCCTGTGGTCCAGTTTTAGATCCCGATGCTTCACTTCAGGTTTACTGTATACCTTGCACCTTCTTATTGACGATGAAACACAGAAATTGCATCCGAATTTAATACAAAAAGCACAATGCCGACTTAAGTACAAGAGGACTGACACTCTCACTTTCTATGATTTGAACCTCTCCTGTGAGTCCAGTTTTAGATTCCGATGCATCACTTCAGGTTTACTGTATAACTTGCACCTTCTTGTTGACTATGAAATAGAGAAATTGCATCCGAATTTAATACAAAAGGCACAATGCCGACTTAAGTACAAGAGGACTGACACTCTCACTTTCAACGATTTGAACATCTCCTGTGAGTCCAGTTGTAGATTCCGATGCTTCACTTCTAGATTACTGTATACCTTGCACCTTCTTATTGACGATGAAACTCAGAAATTGCATCCGAATTTAATACAAAATGCACAATGCCGACTTAAGTACAAGAGTACTGACACTCTTACTTTCTATGATTTCAACCTCTCCTGTGACTACAGTTTTGGATTCCGATGCTTCACTTCAAGATTACTGTATACCTTGCACCTTCTTGTTGACGATTAAATACAGAAATTGCATCCGAATTTAATACAAAAGGCAAATGCCGACTTAAGTACAAGAGGACTGACTTTCTCACTTTCTACGATATGGCCCCCTCCTGTTAGTCCAGTTTTAGATTCTGATGCTTCATTTGAGGTTTACTGTATACCTTGCACCTTCTTATTGACGATGAAACACAGAAATTGCATCCGAATTTAATACAAAAGGCACAATGCCGACTTAAGTACAAGAGGACTGACACTCTCACTTTCTACGGTTTGAACCTATTCTGTGAGTCCAGTTTATGATTCCATGCTTCACTTCAGGTTTACTTTATACCTTGCACCTTCTTATTGATAATGAAACACAGAAATTGCATCCGAATTTAATACAAAATGCACAATGCTGACTTAAGTACAAGAGGACTGACACTCTCACTATCAACTATTTGAACCTCTCCTGTGTGTCCAGTTTTAGATTCTGATGCTTCACTATAGGTTTACTGTATACCTTGCACCATCTTATTGACGATGAAACACAGAAATTGCATCCGAATTTATTACAAAATGCACAATGCCAGCTTAAGTACTAGAGGACTGACACTCTAACCCTCTATGATTTGAATCTCTCCTGTGAGTCCAGTTTTAGATTCCGATGCTTCACTTCAAGATTACTGTATACCTTGCACCTTCTGATTGGCGATGAAATACAGAAATTGCATCCGAATTTAATACAAAAGGCACAATGCCAACTTAAGTACAAGAGGACTGACACTCTCACTTTCTATGATTTGAAACTCTCCTGTGAGTCCAGTTTTAGATTCCGATGCTTCACTACAGGTTTACTTTACAACTTGCACCTTCTTATTGACGATGAAACACAGAAGTTGCATCCGAATTTAATACAAAAGGCACAATGCCGACTTAAGTACAAGAGGACTGACACTCTTACTTTCTACGATTTGAACCTCTCCTTTGAGTCCAGTTTTAGATTCCGATACTTCACTTCAGGTTTACTGTATACCTTGCACCTTCTTATTGACGATGAAACACAGAAATTGCATCCGAATTTAATACCAAAGGCTCAATGCCGACTTAAGTACAAGAGGACTGACACTCTCACTTTTCTATGATTTGAACCTCTCCTGTGAGTCCAGTTTTACATTCCGATGCTACACTTCAGGTTTACTTTAATCCTTGCACCTTCTTATTGACGATGAAACACAGAAATTGCATCCGAATTCAATACAAAAGGCACAATGCCGACTTAAGTGCAAGAGGACTGACAATCTCACTTTCAACGATTTGAACCTCTCCTGTGAGTCCAGTTCCAGATTCCGATGCTTCACTTCAGGTTTACTGTATACCTTGCACCTTCTTATTGACGATGAAACACTGAAATTGCATCCGAATTTAATACAAAATTCACAATGCCGACATAAGTACCAGAGGACTGACACTCTCACTTTCTATGATTTGAACCTCTCCTGTGAGTCCAGTTTTAGAATCCGATGCTTCACTTCAGGTTTACTGTATAACTTGCACCTTCTTATTGACGATGAAACACAGAAATTGCATCCGAATTTAATACAAAAGGCACAATGCCGACTTAAGAACAAGAGGACTGACACTCTCACTTTCTACGATTTGAACATCTCCTGTGAGTCCAGTTTCAGATTCCGATGCTTCACTTCAAGATTACTGTATACCTTGCACATTCTTATTAACGATGAAACACAGAAATTGCATCCGAATTTTATACAAAAGGAACAATGCCGACTTAAGTACAAGAGGACTGACACTCTCACTTTCTATGATTTGAACCTCTCCTGTGAGTCCAGTTTTAGATTCCGATGCTTCATTTTGAAGATTACTGTATACCTTGCACCTTCTAATTGACGATGAATCACAGAAATTGCATCCGATTTTAATACAAAATGCACAATGCCGACTTAAGTACAAGAGGACTGACACTCTCACTATCAACTATTTAAACCTCTCCTGTGTGTCCAGTTTTAGATTCTGATGCTTCACTTCAGGTTTACTGTATACCTTGCACCATCTTATTGACGATGAAACACAGAAATTGCATCCGAATTTATTACAAAATGCACAATGCCGGCTTAAGTACTAGAGGACTGACACTCTAACCCTCTATGATTTGAATCTCTCCTGTGAGTCCAGTTTTAGATTCCGATGCTTCACTTCAAGATTACTGTATACCTTGCACCTTCTTATTGGCGATGAAATACAGAAATTGCATCCGAATTTAATACAAAAGGCACAATGCCGACTTAAGTACAAGAGGACTGACACTCTTACTTTCTACGATTTGAACCTCTCCTTTGAGTCCAGTTTTAGATTCCGATACTTCACTTCAGGTTTACTGTATACCTTGCACCTTCTTATTGACGATGAAACACTGAAATTGCATCCGAATTTAATACAAAGTTCACAATGCCGACTTAAGTACAAGGGGACTGACACTCTCACTTTCTATGATTTGAACCTCTCCTGTGAGTCCAGTTTTAGAATCCGATGCTTCACTTCAGGTTTACTGTATAACTTGCACCTTCTTATTGACGATGAAACACAGAAATTGCATCCGAATTTAATACAAAAAAGGCACAATGCCGACTTAAGAACAAGAGGACTGACACTCTCACTTTCTACGATTTGAACATGTCCTGTGAGTCCAGTTTCAGATTACGATGCTTCACTTCAAGATTACTGTATACCTTGCACCTTCTTATTAACGATGAAACACAGAAATTGCATCCGAATTTTATACAAAGGAACAATGGCGACTTAAGTACAAGAGGACTGACACTCTCACTTTCTATGATTTGAACCTCTCCTGTGAGTCCAGTTTTAGATTCCGTTGCTTCATTTTCAAGATTACTGTATACCTTGCACCTTCTAATTGACGATGAATCACAGAAATTGCATCCGATTTTAATACAAAATGCACAATGCCGACTTAAGCACAGGAGGACTGACACTCTCACTTTCTACGATTTGAACCTCTCCTGTGAGTCCAGTTTTAGATTCCGATGCTTCACTTCAAGATTAGTGTATACCTTGCACCTTCATATTGACGATGAAACAAAGATATTGCATCCGAATTTAATACAAAATGCACAATGCCGACTTACGTACAAGAGGACTGACAAACTCACTTTCTACGATTTGAACCTATCCTGTGACTACAGTTTTAGATTCCGATGCTTCACTTCAAGATTACTGTATACCTTGCACCTTCTTGTTGACGATGAAACACAGAAATTGCATCCGAATTTAATACAAAAGGCAAATGCCGACTTAAGTACAAGAGGACCGACACTCTCACTTTCTACAATTTGGCCCTCTCCTGTGAGCCCCGTCTTAGATTCTGATGCATCACTTCAGGTTTACTGTATACCTTGCACCTTCTTGTTGACGATGAAGCACAGAAATTGCATCCGCATTTAATACAAAAGGCACAATGCCGACTTAAGTACACGAGGACTGTCACTCTCACATTCTATGATTTGAACCTCTTCTGTGAGTCCAGTTTTAGATTCTGATGCTTCACTTCAGGTCTACTTTATATCTTGCACCTTCTTGTTGATGATGTAACACAGAAATTGCATCCGAATTTAATACAAAAGGCACAATGCCGACTTAAGTACAGGAGGACTGACACTCTCACTTTCAACGATTTGAACCTCTCCTGTGAGTCCAGTTTTAGATTCCGATGCATCATTTTCAAGATTACTGAATACCTTGCCCCATCTTATTGACGATGAAACACAGAAATTGCATCCGATTTTAGTACAAAGGCACAATGCCGACTTAAGTACAAGAGCTCTGACACTCTCACTTTCTACGATTTGAGCCTCTCCTGTGAGTCCAGTTTTAGATTCCGATGCTTTACTTCAAGAATACTGTATACCTTGCACCTTCTTATTGACGGCGAAACACAGAAATTGCATCCAAATTTAATACAAAATGCACAATGCCAACTTAAGTACAAGAGGACTGACACTCTCACTTTCTATGATTTCAACCTCTCCTGTGAGTCCAGTTTTAGATTCCGATGCTTCACTTCAAGATTACTGTACACCTTGCACCTTCTTATTGACGATGGAACACAGAAATTGCATCCGAATTTAATACAAAAGGCACAGTACCGGCTTAAGTACAAGAGGACTGACACACTCATTTTCTACGATTTGAACCCCTCCTGTGAGTCCAGTTTTAGATTCCGATGCTTCACTTCAAGATTAGTGAATACCTTGCATCTTCATATTGACGATGAAACAAAGATATTGCATCCGAATTTAATACAAATGGCACAATGCCGACTTAAGTACAAGAGGACTGACACTCTCACTTTCTACGAATTAGCCCTCTCCTGTGAGTCCAGTTTTAGATTCAGATGCTTCACATCAGGTTTGCTGTATACCTTGCACGTTTTTATTGACGATTAAACACAGAAATTGCATCCGAATTTGAAACAAAAGGCACAAGGCTGACTTAAGTTCAAGAGGACTGACACTCTCACTCTCTATGATTTGAACCTCTCCTGTGAGTCCTGTTTTAGATTCCGATGCTTCACTTCAGGTTTACTGTATACCTTGCACCTTCTTATTGACGATGAAACTCAGAAATTGCATCCGAAATTAATACTAAAGGCACAATGCCGACTTAAGTACAAGAGGACTGACACTCTCACTTTCTACGATTTGAACCTCTTTTGTGAGTCCAGTTTTAGATTCATTCGATGCTTCACTTCAAGATTACTGTATACCTTGCACCTTCTTATTGACGATGAGACACAGAAATAGCAAACGAATTTAGTACAAAATGAACAATGTCGACTTAAGTACAAGAGGACTGACACTCTCACTTTCTATGATTTGAACCTCTCCTGTGATTCCAGTTTTAGATTCCAATGCTTCACTTCAAGATTACTGTATACCTTGCACCTTCATATTGACGATGAGACACAGAAATTGCATTCGAATTTAATACAAAAAGGCACAATGCCGATTATGTACAAGAGGACAGACACTCTCACTTTCTACGATTTGAACCTCTCCTCTGAGTCCAGTTTTAGATTCCGATGCTTCACTTCAGGTTTAGTGTATCCCTTGGACGTTCTTATTGAAGATGAAAGACAGAGATTGAATCCGAATTTAGTACAAAAGGCACAATGCTGACTTAAGTACAAGGGGACTGACTCTCTCCCTTTCTATGATTTTAACCTCTCCTGTGAGTCCTGTTTTAGATTCTGATGCTTCACTTCAGGTTTACTGTATACCATGCACCATCTTACTGACGATGAAACACAGAAATTGCATCCGAATTTCATACAAAAGGCACACTGCCGACTTAAGTGCAAGAGGACTGACACTCTCACTTTCTATGATTTGAACCACTCCTGTGAGTCCTGTTTTAGATTCCGATGCTTCACTTCAGGTTTACTTTATACCTTGAACCTTCTTATTCACGATGAAACGCAGATACTGCATGCGAATTTAATACAAAAGGCACAATGCCGACTTAAGCACAAGAGGACTGACACTCCCACTTTCTGTGATTTGAACCTCCCCTGTGGGTGCTGTTTTAGATTCCGATGCTTCACTTCAAGTTTACTGTATACCTTGCACCTTCTTATTGACGTTGAAACACAGAAATTGCATCCGAATTTAATACAAAAGGCACAATGCCAACTTAAGTACAAGAGGACTGACAATCTCACTTTCAACGATTTGAACCTCTCCTGTGAGTCCAGTTTTAGATTCCGATGCTTCGCTTCAGGTTTACTGTATACCTTGCACCTTCTTTTTGACGATGAAACACAGAAATTGCATCCGAAATTAATAAAAAAAGCACGATGCCGACTTAAGTACAAGAGGACTGACACTCTCACTTTCTATGATTTGAACCTCTCCTGTGAGTCCAGTTTTAGATTCCGAAGCTTCACTTCAGGTTTATTGTATAACTTGCACCTTCTTATTGACTATGAAATACAGAAATTGCATCCGAATTTAATACAAAAGGCACAATGCCGACTTAAGTACAAGAGGACTGACACTCTCACTTTCTACGATTTGAACATCTCCTGTGAGTCAAGTTGTAGATTCCGATGCTTCAATTCTAGATTACTATATACCTTGCACCTTCTTATTGAGGATGAAACACAGAAATTGCATCCGAATTTAATACAAAATGCACAATGCCGACTTAAGTACAAGAGGACAGACACTCTCACTTTCTATGATTTCAACCTCACCTGTGAGTCCAGTTTTAGATTCCGATGCTTCACTTCAAGATTAGTGAATACCTTGCATCTTCATATTGACGATGAAACAAAGATATTGCATCCGAATTTAATACAAATGGCACAATGCCGACTTAAGTACAAGAGGACTGACACTCTCACTTTCTACGAATTAGCCCTCTCCTGTGAGTCCAGTTTTAGATTCAGATGCTTCACATCAGGTTTACTGTATACCTTGCACGTTTTTATTGACGATTAAACACAGAAATTGCATCCGAATTTGAAACAAAAGGCACAATGCTGACTTAAGTTCAAGAGGACTGACACTCTCACTCTCTATGATTTGAACCTCTCCTCTGAGTCCAGTTTTAGATTCCGATGCTTCACCTCAGGTTTACTTTATACCTTGCACCTTCTTATTGACGATGAAACACAGAAATTGCATCCGAATTTAATTCAAAAGGCACAATGCCGACTTAAGTACAAGAAGACTGACCCTCTCACCTCAACGATTTGAACCCCACCTGTGAGTCCAGTTTTAGATTCCGATGCTTCACTTCAGGTTTACTGTATACCTTGCACCATCTTATTGATGATGAAACACAGAAATTGCATCCGAATTTAATACCAAATGCACAATGCCAACTTAAGTACTAGATGACTGACACTCTCACTTTCTATGATTTGAACCTCTCCTGTGAGTCCAGTTTTAAATTCCGATGCTTCACTTCAAGATTATTGTATACCTTGCATCTTCTTATTGACGATGAAACACAGAAATTGTATCCGAATTTACTACAAAAGACACAATGCCGACTTAAGTACAAGAGGACTGACACTCTCACTTTCTATGACTTGAACCTCTCCTGTGAGTCCAGTTTAAGATTCCGATGCTTCACTTTAGGTTTACTGTATACCTTGCACCTTCGTATTGACGATGAAACACAGAAATTGCATCCGAATTAAATGCCAAAGGCACAATGCCGACCTAAGTACAAGAGCACTGACTTTCTCACTTTCTATGATTTGAACCTCTCCAGTGAGTCCAGTTTTACATTCCGATGCTTCACTTCAGGTTTACTGTATCCCTTGGACCTTCTTATTGACGATGAAACCCAGAAATTGCATCCGAATTTAATACAAAGGGCACAATGCCGACTTAAGTACAAGAGGACTGACAAACTCACTTTCTACGATTTGGACCTCTCCTGTGTGTACGGTTTTACATTCCGATGCTTCACTTCAAGATAACTGTATACCTTGCACCTTCTTGTTGACGATGGAACACAGAAATTGCATCCGAATTTAATACAAAAGGCACAATGCCGACTTAAGTACAAGAGGAGTGACACTCTCACTTTCTACGATTTGAACCTCTCCTGTGAGTCCAGGTTTAGAATCTGATGCTTCACTTCAGGTTTACTTTATACCTTGCACCTTCTAAATGACGATGAAACACAGAAATTGCATCCGAATCTAATACAAAAGGCACATTGTCGAGTTAAGTACAATAGGACTGACACCCTCACTTTCTACGATTTGAACCTCTCCTGTCACTCCAGTTTTAGATTCCGATGCTTCACTTCAGGTTTACTGTATACCTTGCACCTTCTTATTGACGATGAAAGACAGAAATTGCATCCGAATTTAATACAAAATTCACAATGCCGACTTAAGTACAAGAGCACTGACACTCTCACTTTCTATGATTTGAACCTCTCCTGTGAGTCCAGTTTTAGATTCCGATGCTTCACTTCAAGTTTACTTTATACCTTGCACCTTCTTATTGACGATGAAACACGGAAATTAAATCCGATTTTAATACAAAAAGCACAATGCCGACTTAAGTACAAGGGGACTGACACTCTCACTTTCTACGATTTGAACCTCTCCTATGAGTCCAGTTTTAGATTCAGATGCTTCACTTCAAGATTACTGTATACCTTGTACCTTCTTGTTGATGATGAAACACAGATGTTGCATCCGAATTCAATACAAAAGGCACAATGCCGACTTAAGTACAAGAGGACTCACACTCTCACTGTCTATGACTTGAACCTCTCCTGTGAGTCCAGTTTTAGATTCCGATGCTTCATTTTCAAGATTACTGTAATCCTTGCTCCTTCTTATTGACGATGAAACACGGAAATTAAATCCGATTTTAATACAAAAGGCACATTGCCGGCTTAAGTACAAGGGGTCTGACACTCTCACTTTCTACGATTTGAACCTCTCCTGTGAGTCCAGTTTTAGATTCCGATGCTTCACTTCAAGATTACTGTATACCGTGCACCTTCTTATTGACGGTGAAACACAGAAATTGCATCCGAATTTAATACAAAATGCACAATGAAAACTTAAGTAAAAGAGGACTGACACTCTCACTTTCTATGATTTCAACCTCTCCTGTGAGTCCAGTTTTAGAATCCGATGCTTCACTTCAAGATTACTGTATACCTTGCACCTTCTTATTGACGATGAGACACAGATATAGCAAACGAATTTAGTTCAAAATGCACAATGTCGACTTAAGTACAAGAGGACTGACACTCTCACTTTCTATGATTTGAACCTCTCCTGTGATTCCAGTTTTAGATTCCAATGCTTCACTTCAAGATTACTGTATACCTTGCACCTTCATATTGACGATGAGACACAGAAATTGCATTCGAATTTAATACAAAAAGGCACAATGCCGATTATGTACAAGAGGACAGACACTCTCACTTTCTACGATTTGAACCTCTCCTCTGAGTCCAGTTTTAGATTCCAATGCTTCACTTCAGGTTTAGTGTATCCCTTGGACGTTCTTATTGAAGATGAAAGACAGAGATTGAATCTGAATTTAGTACAAAAGGCACAATGCTGACTTAAGTACAAGGGGACTGACTCTCTCCCTTTCTATGATTTTAACCTCTCCTGTGAGTCCTGTTTTAGATTCTGATGCTTCACTTCAGGTTTACTGTATACCATGCACCATCTTACTGACGATGAAACACAGAAATTGCATCCGAATTTCATACAAAAGGCACACTGCCGACTTAAGTGCAAGAGGACTGACACTCTCACTTTCTATGATTTGAACCACTCCTGTGAGTCCTGTTTTAGATTCCGATGCTTCACTTCAGGTTTACTTTATACCTTGAACCTTCTTATTCACGATGAAACGCAGATACTGCATGCGAATTTAATACAAAAGGCACAATGCCGACTTAAGCACAAGAGGACTGACACTCCCACTTTCTATGATTTGAACCTCCCCTGTGGGTGCTGTTTTAGATTCCGATGCTTCACTTCAAGTTTACTGTATACCTTGCACCTTCTTATTGACGTTGAAACACAGAAATTGCATCCGAATTTAATACAAAAGGCACAATGCCAACTTAAGTACAAGAGGACTGACAATCTCACTTTCAACGATTTGAACCTCTCCTGTGAGTCCAGTTTTAGATTCCGATGCTTCGCTTCAGGTTTACTGTATACCTTGCACCTTCTTTTTGCGATGAAACACAGAAATTGCATCCGAATTTAATAAAAAAAGCACGATGCCGACTTAAGTACAAGAGGACTGACACTCTCACTTTCTATGATTTGAACCTCTCCTGTGAGTCCAGTTTTAGATTCCGATGCTTCACTTCAGGTTTATTGTATAACTTGCACCTTCTTATTGACTATGAAATACAGAAATTGCATCCGAATTTAATACAAAAGGCACAATGCCGACTTAAGTACAAGAGGACTGACACTCTCACTTTCTACGATTTGAACATCTCCTGTGAGTCAAGTTGTAGATTCCGATGCTTCAATTCTAGATTACTATATACCTTGCACCTTCTTATTGAGGATGAAACACAGAAATTGCATCCGAATTTAATACAAAATGCACAATGCCGACTTAAGTACAAGAGGACAGACACTCTCACTTTCTATGATTTCAACCTCACCTGTGAGTCCAGTATTAGATTCCGATGCTTCACTTCAAGATTAGTGAATACCTTGCATCTTCATATTGACGATGAAACAAAGATATTGCATCCGAATTTAATACAAATGGCACAATGCCGACTTAAGTACAGGAGGACTGACACTCTCACTTTCTACGAATTAGCCCTCTCCTGTGAGTCCAGTTTTAGATTCAGATGCTTCACATCAGGTTTACGTTATACCTTGCACCTTCTTATTGACGATGAAACACAGAAATTGCATCCGAATTTAATACAAAAGGCACAATGCCGTCTTAAGTACAAGAAGACTGACCCTCTCACCTTCAACGATTTGAACCCCACCTGTGAGTCCAGTTTTAGATTCCGATGCTTCACTTCAGGTTTACTGTATACCTTGCACCATCTTATTGATGATGAAACACAGAAATTGCATCCGAATTTAATACCAAATGCACAATGCCAACTTAAGTACTAGATGACTGACACTCTCACTTTCTATGATTTGAACCTCTCCTGTGAGTCCAGTTTTAAATTCCGATGCTTCACTTCAAGATTATTGTATACCTTGCATCTTCTTATTGATGATGAAACACAGAAATTGTATCCGAATTTACTACAAAAGACACAATGCCGACTTAAGTACAAGAGGACTGACACTCTCACTTTCTATGACTTGAACCTCTCCTGTGAGTCCAGTTTAAGATTCCGATGCTTCACTTCAGGTTTACTGTATACCTTGCACCTTCGTATTGACGATGAAACACAGAAATTGCATCCGAATTAAATGCCAAAGGCACAATGCCGACCTAAGTACAAGAGCACTGACTTTCTCACTTTCTATGATTTGAACCTCTCCAGTGAGTCCAGTTTTACATTCCGATGCTTCACTTCAGGTTTACTGTATCCCTTGGACCTTCTTATTGACGATGAAACCCAGAAATTGCATCCGAATTTAATACAAAGGGCACAATGCCGACTTAAGTACAAGAGGACTGACACTCTCACTTTCTACGATTTGAACCTCTCCTGTGAGTCCAGTTTTAGATTCCGATGCTTCACTTCAAGATTACTGTATACCTTGCACCTTCTTATTGACGATGAATTTCAGAAATTGAATCCGAATTTAATACAAAAGGCACAATGCTGGCCTAAGTACAAGAGGACTGACAAACTCACTTTCTACGATTTGGACCTCTCCTGTGTGTACGGTTTTACATTCCGATGCTTCACTTCAAGATAACTGTATACCTTGCACCTTCTTGTTGACGATGGAACACAGAAATTGCATCCGAATTTAATACAAAAGGCACAATGCCGACTTAAGTACAAGAGGAGTGACACTCTCACTTTCTACGATTTGAACCTCTCCTGTGAGTCCAGGTTTAGAATCTGATGCTTCACTTCAGGTTTACTTTATACCTTGCACCTTCTAAATGACGATGAAACACAGAAATTGCATCCGAATCTAATACAAAAGGCACATTGTCGAGTTAAGTACAATAGGACTGACACCCTCACTTTCTACGATTTGAACCTCTCCTGTCACTCCAGTTTTAGATTCCGATGCTTCACTTCAGGTTTACTGTATACCTTGCACCTTCTTATTGACGATGAAAGACAGAAATTGCATCCGAATTTAATACAAAATTCACAATGCCGACTTAAGTACAAGAGCACTGACACTCTCACTTTCTATGATTTGAACCTCTCCTATGAGTCCAGTTTTAGATTCAGATGCTTCACTTCAAGATTACTGTATACCTTGTACCTTCTTGTTGACGATGAAACACAGATGTTGCATCCGAATTCAATACAAAAGGCACAATGCCGACTTAAGTACAAGAGGACTCACACTCTCACTGTCTATGACTTGAACCTCTCCTGTGAGTCCAGTTTTAGATTCCGATGCTTCATTTTCAAGATTACTGTAATCCTTGCACCTTCTTATTGACGATGAAACACGGAAATTAAATCCGATTTTAATACAAAAGGCACATTGCCGGCTTAAGTACAAGGGGTCTGACACTCTCACTTTCTACGATTTGAACCTCTCCTGTGAGTCCAGTTTTAGATTCCGATGCTTCACTTCAAGATTACTGTATACCGTGCACCTTCTTATTGACGGTGAAACACAGAAATTGCATCCGAATTTAATACAAAATGCACAATGAAAACTTAAGTAAAAGAGGACTGACACTCTCACTTTCTATGATTTCAACCTCTCCTGTGAGTCCAGTTTTAGAATCCGATGCTTCACTTCAAGATTACTGTATACCTTGCACGTTCTTATTGACGATGGAACACAGAAATAGCATCCGAATTTAATACAAAACGCACAATGCCGGCTTAAGTACAAGATAACTGACAAACTCACTTTCTACGATTTGAACCTCTCCTGTGAGTACAGTTTTAGATTCCGATGCTTCACTTCAAAATTACTGTATACCTTGCACCTTCTTGTTGACGATGAAACACAGAAATTGCATCCGAATTTAATACAAAAGGCACAATGCCGACTTAAGTACAAGTGGACTGACACTCTCACTCTCTATGACTTGAACCTCTCCTGTGAGTCCAGTTTTAGATTGCGATGCTTCACTTTAGGTTTACTTTATACCTTGCACCTTCTTACTGACGATGAAACACAGAGTTTGCATCCGAATTTAATAAAAAGGGCACAATGCCGACTTAAGTACAAGAGGACTGACCGTCGCACTTTCAATGATTTGAACCTCTCCTTTGAGTCCAGTTTTAGAATCCAATACTTCACTTCAGGTTTACTGTATACCTTGCACCTTCTTATTGCGATGAAACACAGAAATTGCATCGTAATTTAACACAAAATGCACAATGCCGACTTAAGTACAAGAGGACTGGCACTATCACTTTCTCTGATTTGAACCTCTCCTGTGAGTCCAGTTTTAGATTCCGATGCTTCACTTCAAGGTTACTGTACACCTTGCACCTTCTTATTGACGATGGAACACAGAAATTGCATCCGAATTTAATACAAAAGGCACAGTACCGGCTTAAGTACAAGCGGACTGACACTCTCACTATCTACGATTTGAACCTCTCCTGTGAGTCCAGTTTTATATTCCGATGCTTCACTTCAAGATTACTGTGTACCTTGCACCTTCATATTGACGATGAGACACAGAAATTGCATCCGAATTTAATACAAAAAGGCACAATGCCGATTATGTACAAGAGGACAGACACTCTCACTTTCTACGATTTGAACCTCTCCTCTGAGTCCAGTTTTAGATTCCGATGCTTCACTTCAGGTTTAGTGTATCCCTTGGATGTTCTTATTGAAGATGAAAGACAGAGATTGCATCCGAATTTAGTACAAAAGGCACAATGCTGACTTAAGTACAAGGGGACTGACTCTCTCACTTTCTATGATTTTAACCTCTCCTGTGAGTCCTGTTTTAGATTCTGATGCTTCACTTCAGGTTTACTGTACACCATGCACCATCTTACTGACGATGAAACACAGAAATTGCATCCGAATTTCATACAAAAGGCACACTGCCGACTTAAGTGCAAGAGGACTGACACTCTCACTTTCTATGATTTGAACCTCCCCTGTGAGTCCTGTTTTAGATTCCGATGCTTCACTTCAGGTTTACTTTATACCTTGAACCTTCGTATTCACGATGAAACGCAGATATTGCATGCGAATTTAATACAAAAGGCACAATGCCGTCTTAAGCACAAGAGGACTGACACTCCCACTTTCTATGATTTGAACCTCCCCTGTGGGTGCTGTTTTAGATTCCGATGCTTCACTTCAAGTTTACTGTATACCTTGCACCTTCTTATTGACGTTGAAACACAGAAATTGCATCCGAATTTAATACAAAAGGCACAATGCCAACTTAAGTACAAGAGGACTGACAATCTCACTTTCAACGATTTGAACCTCTCCTGTGAGTCCAGTTTTAGATTCCGATGCTTCACTTCAGGTTTACCGTATACCTTGCACCTCCTTTTTGACGATGAAACACAGAAATTGCATCCGAATTTAATACAAAAAGCACAATGCTGACTTAAGTACAAGAGGACTGACACTCTCACTTTCTATGATTTGAACCTCTCCTGTGAGTCCAGTTTTGGATTCCGAAGCTTCACTTCAGGTTAATTGTATAACTTGCACCTTCTTATTGACGATGAAACAAAGATATTGCATCCGAATTTAATACAAAAGGCACAATGCCGACTTGAGTACAAGAGGACTGACACTCTCACTTTCTACGAATTAGCCCTCTCCTGTGAGTCCAGTTTTAGATTCAGATGCTTCACATCAGGTTTACTGTATACCTTGCACCTTCTTATTGACGATGAAACACAGAAATTGCATCCGAATTTAATACAAAAGGCACAATGCCGACTTAAGTACAAGAGGACTGACCCTCTCACCTTCAACGATTTGAACCTCACCTGTTCGTCCAGTTTTAGATTCCGATGCTTCACTTCAGGTTTACTGTATACCTTGCACCATCTTATTGATGATGAAACACAGAAATTGCATCCGAATTTAATACAAAATGCACAATGCCAACTTAAGTACTAGGTGACTGACACTCTCACTTTCTATGATTTGAACCTCTCCTGTGAGTCCAGTTTTAAATTCCGATGCTTCACTTCAAGATTATTGTATACCTTGCACCTTCTTATTGACGATGAAACACAGAAATTGTATCCGAATTTACTACAAAAGACACAATGCCGACTTAAGTACAAGAGGACTGACACTCTCACTTTCTGTGTCTTGAACCTCTCCTGTGAGTCCAGTTTAAGATTCCGATGCTTCACTTCAGGTTTACTGTATACCTTGCACCTTCGTATTGACGATGAAACACAGAAATTGCATCCGAATTAAATGCCAAAGGCACAATACCGACCTAAGTACAAGAGCACTGACTTTCTCACTTTCTATGATTTGAACCTCTCCTGTGAGTCCAGTTTTACATTCCGATGCTTCACTTCAAGATTACTGTATACCTTGCACCTTCTTATTGACGTTGAAACACAGAAATTGCATCCGAATTTAATACAAAAGGCACAATGCCAACTTAAGTACAAGAGGACTGACAAACTCACTTTCAACTATTTGAACCTCTCCTGTGAGTCCAGTTTTAGATTCCGATGCTTCACTTCAGGTTAATTGTATAACTTTCACCTTCTTATTGACTATGAAATACAGAAATTGCATCCGAATTTAATACAAAAGGCACAATGCCGACTTAAGTACAAGAGGACTGACACTCTCACTTTCTACGGTTTGAACAACTCCTGTGAGTCCAGTTGTAGACTCCGATGCTTCACTTCTAGATTACTATATACCTTGCACCTTCTTATTGACGATGAAACACAGAAATTGCATCCGAATTTAATACAAAATGCACAATGCCGACTTAAGTACAAGAGGACTGACACTCTCACTTTCTATGATTTCAACCTCTCCTGTGAGTCCAGTTTTAGATTCCGATGCTTCACTTCAAGATTAGTGAATACCTTGCATCTTCATATTGACGATGAAACAAAGATATTGCATCCGAATTTAATACAAAATTCACAATGCCGACTTGAGTACAAGAGGACTGACACTCTCACTTTCTACGAATTAGCCCTCTCCTGTGAGTCCAGTTTCAGATTCAGATGCTTCACATCAGGTTTACTGTATACCTTGCACGTTTTTATTGACGATTAAACACAGAAATTGCATCCGAATTTGAAACAAAAGGCACAATGCTGACTTAAGTTCAAGAGGACTGACACTCTCACTCTCTATGAACTGAACCTCTCCTCTGAGTCCAGTTTTAGATTCCGATGCTACACCTCAGGTTTACTTTATACCTTGCACCTTCTTATTGACGATGAAACACAGAAATTGCATCCGAATTTAATACAAAAGGCACAATGCCGACTTAAGTACAAGAGGACTGACCCTCTCACCTTCAACGATTTGAACCTCACCTGTGAGTCCAGTTTTAGATTCCGATGCTTCACTTCAGGTTTACTGTATACCTTGCACCATCTTATTGATGATGAAACACAGAAATTGCATCCGAATTTAATACAAAATGCACAATGCCAACTTAAGTACTAGATGACTGACACTCTCACTTTCTATGATTTGAACCTCTCCTGTGAGTCCAGTTTTAAATTCCGATGCTTCACTTCAAGATTATTGTATACCTTGCACCTTCTTATTGACGATGGAACACAGAAATTGTATCCGAATTTACTACAAAAGACACAATGCCGACTTAAGTACAAGAGGACTGACACTCTCACTTTCTATGACTTGAATCTCTCCTGTGAGTCCAGTTTAAGATTCCGATGCTTCACTTCAGGTTTACTGTATACCTTGCACCTTCGTATTGACGATGAAACACAGAAATTGCATCCGAATTAAATGCCAAAGGCACAATGCCGACCTAAGTACAAGAGCACTGACTTTCTCACTTTCTATGATTTGAACCTCTCCTGTGGGTCCAGTTTTACATTCCGATGCTTCACTTCAGGTTTACTGTATCCCTTGGACCTTCTTATTGACGATGAAACCCAGAAATTGCATCCGAATTTAATACAAAGGGCACAATGCCGACTTAAGTACAAGAGGACTGACACTCTCACTTTCTACGATTTGAACCTCTCCTGTGAGTCCAGTTTTAGATTCCGATCCTTCACTTCAAGATTACTGTATACCTTGCACTTTCTTATTGACGATGAAGTTCAGAAATTGAATCCGAATTTAATACAAAAGGCACAATGCTGGCCTAAGTACAAGAGGACTGACAAACTCACTTTCTACGATTTGGACCTCTCCTGTGAGTACGGTTTTACATTGCGATGCTTCACTTCAAGATAACTGTATACCTTGCACCTTCTTGTTGACGATGAAACACAGAAATTGCATCCGAATTTAATACAAAAGGCACAATGCCGACTTAAGTACAAGAGGAGTGACACTCTCACTTTCTACGATTTGAACCTCTCCTGTGAGTCCAGTTTTAGAATCTGATGCTTCACTTCAGGTTTACTTTATACCTTGCACCTTCTAATTGATGATGATACACAGAAATTGCATCCGAATCTAATACAAAAGGCACGTTGTCGAGTTAAGTACAATAGGACTGACACTCTCACTTTCTACGATTTGAACCTCTCCTGTCAGTCCAGTTTTAGATTCCGATGCTTCACTTCAGGTTTGCTGTATACCTTGCACCTTCTTATTGACGAAGAAACACAGAAATTGCATCCGAATTTAATACAAAAGGCACAATGCCGACTTAAGTACAAGAGCACTGACACTTTCACTTTCTATGATTTGAACCTCTCCTGTGAGTCCAGTTTTAGATTCCGATGCTTCACTTCAAGTTTACTTTATACCTTGCACCTTCTTATTGACGATGAAACACGGAAATTAAATCCGATTTTAATACAAAAAGCACAATGCCGACTTAAGTACAAGGGGACTGACACTCTCACTTTCTACGATTTGAACCTCTCCTATGAGTCCAGTTTTATATTCAGATGCTTCACTTCAAGATTACTGTATACCTTGTACCTTCTTGTTGACGATGAAACACAGAAGTTGCATCCGAATTCAATACAAAAGGCACAATGATGGCTTAAGTACAAGAGGACTCACACTCTCACTGTCTATGACTTGAACCTCTCCTGTCAGTCCAGTTTTAGATTCCGATGCTTCATTTTCAAGATTACTGTATACCTTGCACCATCTTATTGACGATGAAACACGGAAATTAAATCCGATTTTAATACAAAAGGCACAATGCCGTCTTAAGTACAAGGGGACTGACACTCTCACTTTCTACGATTTGAACCTCTCCTGTGAGTCCAGTTTTAGATTCCGATGCTTCACTTCAAGATTACTGTATACCTTGCACCTTCTTATTGACGATGAAACACAGAAATTGCATCCGAATTTAATACAAAATGCACAATGAAAACTTAAGTAAAAGAGGACTGACACTCTCACTTTCTATGATTTCAACCTCTCCTGTGAGTCCATTTTTAGAATCCGATGCTTCACTTCAAGATTACTGTATACCTTGCGCCTTCTTATTGACGATGGAACACAGAAATTGCATCCGAATTTAATACAAAACGCACAATGCCGGCTTAAGTACAAGAGGACTGACAAACTCACTTTCTACGATTTGAACCTCTCCTGTGAGTACAGTTTTAGATTCCGATGCTTCACTTCAAGATTACAGTATACCTTGCACCTTCTTGTTGACGATGAAACACAGAAATTGCATCCGAATTTAATACAAAAGGCACAATGCCGACTTAAGTACAAGAGGACTGACACTCTCACTCTCAATGACTTGAACCTCTCCTGTGAGTCCAGTTTTAGATTGCGATGCTTCACTTTAGGTTTACTTTATACCTTGCACCTTCTTACTGACGATGAAACACAGAGTTTGCATCCGAATTTAATAAAAAGGGCACAATGCCGACTTAAGTACAAGAGGACTGACCGTCGCACTTTCAATGATTTGAACCTCTCCTTTGAGTCCAGTTTTAGAATCCGATGCTTCAATTCAGGTTTACTGTATACATTGCACCTTCTTATTGCGATGAAACACAGAAATTGCATCGTAATTTAACACAAAATGCACAATGCCGACTTAAGTACAAGAGGACTGACACTATCACTTTCTCTGATTTGAACCTCTCCTGTGAGTCCAGTTTTAGATTCCGATGCTTCACTTCAAGATTACTGTATACCTTGCACCTTCTTAGTGACGATGAAACACAGAAATTGCATCCGAATTTAATACAAAAGGCACAATGGCGACTTAAGTACAAGAGGAATGACACTCTCACTTTCTACGATTTGAACCTCTCCTGTGAGTCCAGTTTTAAATTCCGCTGCTTCACTTCAGGTTTCCTGTATACCTTGCACATTCTTATTGACGATGAAACACAAAAATTGCATCCGAATTTAATACAAAATGCACTATGCCTACTTAAGTACAAGAGGACTGACACTCTCACTGTCTATGATTTGAACCTCTCCTGTGAGTCCAGTTTTAGATTCCGATGCTTCATTTTCAAGAATACTGTATACCATGCAGCTTCTTATTGACGATGAAAGACGGAAATTGCATCCGATTTTAATACAAAAGGCACAATGGCGACTTAAGTACAAGAGGACTGACACTCTCACTTTCTACGATTTGAACCACTCCTGTGAGTCCAGTTTTAGATTCCGATGCTTCACTTCAAGATTACTGTATACCTTGCACCTTCTTATTGACGATGAAACACAGAAATTGCATCCGAATTTAATACAAAATGCACAATGCCGACTTAAGTACGACTGACACACTCACTTTCTATGATTTCAACCTCTCCTGTGAGTCCAGTTTTAGAATCCGATGCTTCACTTCAAGATTACTGTATACCTTGCACCTTCTTGTTGAAGATGGAACAAAGAAATTGTATCCGAATTTACTACAAAAGACACAATGCCGACTTAAGTACAAGAGGACTGACACTCTCACTTTCTATGACTTGAACCTCTCCTGTGAGTCCAGTTTAAGATTCCGATGCTTCACTTCAGGTTTACTGTATACCTTGCACCTTCGTATTGACGATGAAACACAGAAATTGCATCCGAATTAAATGCCAAAGGCACAATGCCGACCTAAGTACAAGAGCACTGACTTTCTCACTTTCTATGATTTGAACCTCTCCTGTGAGTCCAGTTTTACATTCCGATGCTTCACTTCAGGTTTACTGTATCCCTTGGACCTTCTTATTGACGATGAAACCCAGAAATTGCATCCGAATTTAATACAAAGGGCACAATGCCGACTTAAGTACAAGAGGACTGACACTCTTACTTTCTACGATTTGAACCTCTCCTGTGAGTCCAGTCTTAGATTCCGATGCTTCACTTCAAGATTACTGTATACCTTGCACCTTCTTATTGACGATGAATTTCAGAAATTGACTCCGAATTTAATACAAAAGGCACAATGCTGGCCTAAGTACAAGAGGACTGACAAACTCACTTTCTACGATTTGGACCTCTCGTGTGAGTACGGTTTTACATTCCGATGCTTCACTTCAAGATAACTGTATACCTTGTACCTTCTTGTTGACGATGAAACACAGAAGTTGCATCCGAATTCAATACAAAAGGCATAATGCCGACTTAAGTACAAGAGGACTCACACTCTCACTGTCTATGACTTGAACCTCTCCTGTGAGTCCAGTTTTAGATTCCGATGCTTCATTTTCAAGATTACTATATACCTTGCACCTTCTTATTGACGATGAAACACGGAAATTAAATCCGATTTTAATACAAAAGGCACAATGCCGACTTAAGTACAAGGGGACTGACACTCTCACTTTCTACGATTTGAACCTCTCCTGTGAGTCCAGTTTTAGATTCCGATGCTTCACTTCAAGATTACTGTATACCTTGCACCTTCTTATTGACGATGAAACACAGAAATTGCATCCGAATTTAATACAAAATGCACAATGGAAACTTAAGTAAAAGAGGACTGACACTCTCACTTTCTATGATTTCAACCTCTCCTGTGAGTCCAGTTTTAGAATCCGATGCTTAACTTCAAGATTACTGTATACCTTGCACCTTCTTATTGACGATGGAACACAGAAATTGCATCCGAATTTAATACAAAACGCACAATGCCGGCTTAAGTACGAGATAACTGACAAACTCACTTTCTACGATTTGAACCTCTCCTGTGAGTACAGTTTTAGATTCCGATGCTTCACTTCAAGATTACTGTATACCTTGCACCTTCTTGTTGACGATGAAACACAGAAATTGCATCCGAATTTAATACAAAAGGCACAATGCCGACTTAAGTACAAGAGGACTGACACTCTCACTCTCTATGACTTGAGCCTCTCCTGTGAGTCCAGTTTTAGATTGCGATGCTTCACTTTAAGTTTACTTTATACTTTGCACCTTCTTACTGACGATGAAACACAGAGTTTGCATCCGAATTTAATAAAAAGGGCACAATGCCGACTTAAGTACAAGAGGACTGACCGTCGCACTTTCAATGATTTGAACCTCTACTTAGAGTCCAGTTTTAGAATCCGATGTTTCACTTCAGGTTTACTGTATGCCTTGCACCTTCTTATTGCGATGAAACACAGAAATTGCATCGTAATTTAACACAAAATGCACAATGCCGACTTAAGTACAAGAGGACTGACACTATCACTTTCTCTGATTTGAACCTCTCCTGTGAGTCCAGTTTTAGATTCCGATGCTTCACTTCAAGATTACTGCACACCTTGCACCTTCTTATTGACGATGGAACACAGAAATTGCATCCGAATTTAATACAAAAGGCACAGTTCCGGCTTAAGTACAAGAGGACTGACACACTCATTTTCTACGATTTGAACCTCTCCTGTGAGTCCTGTTTTAGATTCTGATGCTTCACTTCAGGTTTACTGTATACCTTGCACCTTCTTATTGACGATGAAACACAGAAATTGCTCCGAAATTAATACTAAAGGCACAATGCCGACTTAAGTACAAGAGGACTGACACCCTCACTTTCTACGATTTGAACCTCTTTTGTGAGTCCAGTTTTAGATTCCGATGCTTCACTTCAAGATTACTGTATACCTTGCACCTTCTTATTGACGATGAGACACAGAAATAGCATACGAATTTAATACAAAATGCACAATGTCGACTTAAGTACAAGAGGACTAACACTCTCACTATCAATGATTTGAACCTCTCCTGTGATTCCAGTTTTAGATTCCAATGCTTCACTTCAAGATTACTGTATACCTTGCATCGTCTTATAGAAGACGAAACACAGAAATTGCATCCGAATTTAATACAAAAGGCACAATGCCGACGTAAGTACAAGCGCACTGACACTCTCACTATCTACGATTTGAACCTCTCCTGTGAGTCCAGTTTTATATTCCGATGCTTCACTTCAAGATTACTGTGTACCTTGCACCTTCATATTGACAATGAGACACAGAAATTGCATCCGAATTTAATACAAAAAGGCACAATGCCGATTATGTACAAGAGGACAGACACTCTCACTTTCTACGATTTGAACCTCTCCTCTGAGTCCAGTTTTAGATTCCGATGCTTCACTTCAGGTTTAGTGTATCCCTTGGACGTTCTTATTGAAGATGAAAGACAGAGATTGCATCCGAATTTAGTACAAAAGGCACAGTGCTGACTTAAGTACAAGGGGACTGACTTTCTCACTTTCTATGATTTGAACCTCTCCTGTGAGTCCAGTTTTACATTCCGATGCTTCACTTCAGGTTTACTGTATCCCTTGGACCTTCTTATTGACGATGAAACCCAGAAATTGCATCCGAATTTAATACAAAGGGCACAATGCCGACTTAAGTACAAGAGGACTGACACTCTTACTTTCTACGATTTGAACCTCTCCTGTGAGTCCAGTCTTAGATTCCGATGCTTCACTTCAAGATTACTGTATACCTTGCACCTTCTTATTGACGATGAATTTCAGAAATTGACTCCGAATTTAATACAAAAGGCACAATGCTGGCCTAAGTACAAGAGGACTGACAAACTCACTTTCTACGATTTGGACCTCTCCTGTGAGTACGGTTTTACATTCCGATGCTTCACTTCAAGATAACTGTATACCTTGTACCTTCTTGTTGACGATGAAACACAGAAGTTGCATCCGAATTCAATACAAAAGGCATAATGCCGACTTAAGTACAAGAGGACTCACACTCTCACTGTCTATGACTTGAACCTCTCCTGTGAGTCCAGTTTTAGATTCCGATGCTTCATTTTCAAGATTACTATATACCTTGCACCTTCTTATTGACGATGAAACACGGAAATTAAATCCGATTTTAATACAAAAGGCACAATGCCGACTTAAGTACAAGGGGACTGACACTCTCACTTTCTACGATTTGAACCTCTCCTGTGAGTCCAGTTTTAGATTCCGATGCTTCACTTCAAGATTACTGTATACCTTGCACCTTCTTATTGACGATGAAACACAGAAATTGCATCCGAATTTAATACAAAATGCACAATGGAAACTTAAGTAAAAGAGGACTGACACTCTCACTTTCTATGATTTCAACCTCTCCTGTGAGTCCAGTTTTAGAATCCGATGCTTAACTTCAAGATTACTGTATACCTTGCACCTTCTTATTGACGATGGAACACAGAAATTGCATCCGAATTTAATACAAAACGCACAATGCCGGCTTAAGTACGAGATAACTGACAAACTCACTTTCTACGATTTGAACCTCTCCTGTGAGTACAGTTTTAGATTCCGATGCTTCACTTCAAGATTACTGTATACCTTGCACCTTCTTGTTGACGATGAAACACAGAAATTGCATCCGAATTTAATACAAAAGGCACAATGCCGACTTAAGTACAAGAGGACTGACACTCTCACTCTCTATGACTTGAGCCTCTCCTGTGAGTCCAGTTTTAGATTGCGATGCTTCACTTTAAGTTTACTTTATACTTTGCACCTTCTTACTGACGATGAAACACAGAGTTTGCATCCGAATTTAATAAAAAGGGCACAATGCCGACTTAAGTACAAGAGGACTGACCGTCGCACTTTCAATGATTTGAACCTCTACTTAGAGTCCAGTTTTAGAATCCGATGTTTCACTTCAGGTTTACTGTATGCCTTGCACCTTCTTATTGCGATGAAACACAGAAATTGCATCGTAATTTAACACAAAATGCACAATGCCGACTTAAGTACAATAGGACTGACACTATCACTTTCTCTGATTTGAACCTCTCCTGTGAGTCCAGTTTTAGATTCCGATGCTTCACTTCAAGATTACTGCACACCTTGCACCTTCTTATTGACGATGGAACACAGAAATTGCATCCGAATTTAATACAAAAGGCACAGTTCCGGCTTAAGTACAAGAGGACTGACACACTCATTTTCTACGATTTGAACCTCTCCTGTGAGTCCTGTTTTAGATTCTGATGCTTCACTTCAGGTTTACTGTATACCTTGCACCTTCTTATTGACGATGAAACACAGAAATTGCTCCGAAATTAATACTAAAGGCACAATGCCGACTTAAGTACAAGAGGACTGACACCCTCACTTTCTACGATTTGAACCTCTTTTGTGAGTCCAGTTTTAGATTCCGATGCTTCACTTCAAGATTACTGTATACCTTGCACCTTCTTATTGACGATGAGACACAGAAATAGCATACGAATTTAATACAAAATGCACAATGTCGACTTAAGTACAAGAGGACTAACACTCTCACTATCAATGATTTGAACCTCTCCTGTGATTCCAGTTTTAGATTCCAATGCTTCACTTCAAGATTACTGTATACCTTGCATCGTCTTATAGAAGACGAAACACAGAAATTGCATCCGAATTTAATACAAAAGGCACAATGCCGACGTAAGTACAAGCGCACTGACACTCTCACTATCTACGATTTGAACCTCTCCTGTGAGTCCAGTTTTATATTCCGATGCTTCACTTCAAGATTACTGTGTACCTTGCACCTTCATATTGACAATGAGACACAGAAATTGCATCCGAATTTAATACAAAAAGGCACAATGCCGATTATGTACAAGAGGACAGACACTCTCACTTTCTACGATTTGAACCTCTCCTCTGAGTCCAGTTTTAGATTCCGATGCTTCACTTCAGGTTTAGTGTATCCCTTGGACGTTCTTATTGAAGATGAAAGACAGAGATTGCATCCGAATTTAGTACAAAAGGCACAGTGCTGACTTAAGTACAAGGGGACTGACTTTCTCACTTTCTATGATTTGAACCTCTCCTGTGAGTCCAGTTTTACATTCCGATGCTTCACTTCAGGTTTACTGTATCCCTTGGACCTTCTTATTGACGATGAAACCCAGAAATTGCATCCGAATTTAATACAAAGGGCACAATGCCGACTTAAGTACAAGAGGACTGACACTCTCACTTTCTACGATTTGAACCTCTCCTGTGAGTCCAGTTTTAGATTCCGATGCTTCACTTCAAGATTACTGTATACCTTGCACCTTCTTATTGACGATGAATTTCAGAAATTGAATCCGAATTTAATACAAAAGGCACAATGCTGGCCTAAGTACAAGAGGACTGACAAACTCACTTTCTACGATTTGGACCTCTCCTGTGAGTACGGTTTTACATTCCGATGCTTCACTTCAAGATAACTGTATACCTTGTACCTTCTTGTTGACGATGAAACACAGAAGTTGCATCCGAATTCAATACAAAAGGCACAATGCCGACTTAAGTACAAGAGGACTCACACTCTCACTGTCTATGACTTGAACCTCTCCTGTGAGTCCAGTTTTAGATTCCGATGCTTCATTTTCAAGATTACTGTATACCTTGCACCTTCTTATTGACGATGAAACACGGAAATTAAATCCGATTTTAATACAAAAGGCACAATGCCGACTTAAGTACAAGGGGACTGACACTCTCACTTTCTACGATTTGAACCTCTCCTGTGAGTCCAGTTTTAGATTCCGATGCTTCACTTCAAGATTACTGTATACCTTGCACCTTCTTATTGACGATGAAACACAGAAATTGCATCCGAATTTAATACAAAATGCACAATGAAAACTTAAGTAAAAGAGGACTGACACTCTCACTTTCTATGATTTCAACCTCTCCTGTGAGTCCAGTTTTAGAATCCGATGCTTAACTTCAAGATTACTGTATACCTTGCACCTTCTTATTGACGATGGAACACAGAAATTGCATCCGAATTTAATACAAAACGCACAATGCCGGCTTAAGTACGAGATAACTGACAAACTCACTTTCTACGATTTGAACCTCTCCTGTGAGTACAGTTTTAGATTCCGATGCTTCACTTCAAGATTACTGTATACCTTGCACCTTCTTGTTGACGATGAAACACAGAAATTGCATCCGAATTTAATACAAAAGGCACAATGCCGACTTAAGTACAAGAGGACTGACACTCTCACTCTCTATGACTTGAACCTCTCCTGTGAGTCCAGTTTTAGATTGCGATGCTTCACTTTAAGTTTACTTTATACTTTGCACCTTCTTACTGACGATGAAACACAGAGTTTGCATCCGAATTTAATAAAAAGGGCACAATGCCGACTTAAGTACAAGAGGACTGACCGTCGCACTTTCAATGATTTGAACCTCTTCTTTGAGTCCAGTTTTAGAATCCGATGTTTCACTTCAGGTTTACTGTATACCTTGCACCTTCTTATTGCGATGAAACACAGAAATTGCATCGTAATTTAACACAAAATGCACAATGCCGACTTAAGTACAAGAGGACTGACACTATCACGTTCTCTGATTTGAACCTCTCCTGTGAGTCCAGTTTTAGATTCCGATGCTTCACTTCAAGATTACTGTACATCTTGCACCTTCTTATTGACGATGGAACACAGAAATTGCATCCGAATTTAATACAAAAGGCACAGTACCGGCTTAAGTACAAGAGGACTAACACACTCATTTTCTACGATTTGAACCTCTCCCGTGAGTCCTGCTTTAGATTCTGATGCTTCACTTCAGGTTTACTGTATACCTTGCACCTTCTTATTGACGATGAAACACAGAAATTGCATCCGAAATTAATACTAAAGGCACAATGCCGACTTAAGTACAAGAGGACTCACACTCTCACTTTCTACGATTTGAACCTCTTTTGTGAGTCCAGTTTTAGATTCCGATGCTTCACTTCAAGTTTACTGTATACCTTGCACCTTCTTATTGACGATGAGACACAGAAATAGCATACGAATTTAATACAAAATGCACAATGTCGACTTAAGTACAAGAGGACTAACACTCTCACTTTCTATGATTTGAACCTCTCCTGTGATTTCAGTTTTAGATTCCAATGCTTCACTTCAAGATTACTGTATACCTTGCATCGTCTTATGGAAGACGAAACACAGTAATTGCATCCGAATTTAATACAAAAGGCACAATGCCGATTATGTACAAGAGGACAGACACTCTCACTTTCTACGATTTGAACCTCTCCTCTGAGTCCAGTTTTAGATTCCGATGCTTCACTTCAGGTTTAGTGTATCCCTTGGACGTTCTTATTGAAGATGAAAGACAGAGATTGCATCCGAATTTAGTACAAAAGGCACAATGCTGACTTAAGTACACGGGGACTGACTCTCTCACTTTCTATGATTTTAACCTCTCCTGTGAGTCCTGTTTTAGATTCTGATGCTTCACTTCAGGTTTACTGTATACCATGCACCATCTTACTGACGATGAAACACAGAAATTGCATCCGAATTTCATACAAAAGGCACACTGCCGACTTAAGTGCAAGAGGACTGACACTCTCACTTTCTATGATTTGAACCACTCCTGTGAGTCCTGTTTTAGATTCCGATGCTTCACTTGAGGTTTACTTTATACCTTGAACCTTCTTATTCACGATGAAACGCATATATTGCATGCGAATTTAATACAAAAGGCACAATGCCGACTTAAGCACAAGAGGACTGACACTCCCACTTTCTATGATTTGAACCTCCCCTGTGGGTGCTGTTTTAGATTCCGATGCTTCACTTCAAGTTTACTGTATACCTTGCACCTTCTTATTGACGTTGAAACACAGAAATTGCATCCGAATTTAATACAAAAGGCACAATGCCAACTTAAGTAGAAGAGGACTGACAAACTCACTTTCAACTATTTGAACCTCTCCTGTGAGTCCAGTTTTAGATTCCGATGCTTCACTTCAGGTTAATTGTATAACTTTCACCTTCTTATTGACTATGAAATACAGAAATTGCATCCGAATTTAATACAAAAGGCACAATGCCGACTTAAGTACAAGAGGACTGACACTCTCACTTTCTACGGTTTGAACAACTCCTGTGAGTCCAGTTGTAGACTCCGATGCTTCACTTCTAGATTACTATATACCTTGCACCTTCTTATTGACGATGAAACACAGAAATTGCATCCGAATTTAATACAAAATGCACAATGCCGACTTAAGTACAAGAGGACTGACACTCTCACTTTCTATGATTTCAACCTCTCCTGTGAGTCCAGTTTTAGATTCCGATGCTTCACTTCAAGATTAGTGAATACCTTGCATCTTCATATTGACGATGAAACAAAGATATTGCATCCGAATTTAATACAAAATTCACAATGCCGACTTGAGTACAAGAGGACTGACACTCTCACTTTCTACGAATTAGCCCTCTCCTGTGAGTCCAGTTTCAGATTCAGATGCTTCACATCAGGTTTACTGTATACCTTGCACGTTTTTATTGACGATTAAACACAGAAATTGCATCCGAATTTGAAACAAAAGGCACAATGCTGACTTAAGTTCAAGAGGACTGACACTCTCACTCTCTATGAATTGAACCTCTCCTCTGAGTCCAGTTTTAGATTCCGATGCTACACCTCAGGTTTACTTTATACCTTGCACCTTCTTATTGACGATGAAACACAGAAATTGCATCCGAATTTAATACAAAAGGCACAATGCCGACTTAAGTACAAGAGGACTGACCCTCTCACCTTCAACGATTTGAACCTCACCTGTGAGTCCAGTTTTAGATTCCGATGCTTCACTTCAGGTTTACTGTATACCTTGCACCATCTTATTGATGATGAAACACAGAAATTGCATCCGAATTTAATACAAAATGCACAATGCCAACTTAAGTACTAGATGACTGACACTCTCACTTTCTATGATTTGAACCTCTCCTGTGAGTCCAGTTTTAAATTCCGATGCTTCACTTCAAGATTATTGTATACCTTGCACCTTCTTATTGACGATGGAACACAGAAATTGTATCCGAATTTACTACAAAAGACACAATGCCGACTTAAGTACAAGAGGACTGACACTCTCACTTTCTATGACTTGAATCTCTCCTGTGAGTCCAGTTTAAGATTCCGATGCTTCACTTCAGGTTTACTGTATACCTTGCACCTTCGTATTGACGATGAAACACAGAAATTGCATCCGAATTAAATGCCAAAGGCACAATGCCGACCTAAGTACAAGAGCACTGACTTTCTCACTTTCTATGATTTGAACCTCTCCTGTGGGTCCAGTTTTACATTCCGATGCTTCACTTCAGGTTTACTGTATCCCTTGGACCTTCTTATTGACGATGAAACCCAGAAATTGCATCCGAATTTAATACAAAGGGCACAATGCCGACTTAAGTACAAGAGGACTGACACTCTCACTTTCTACGATTTGAACCTCTCCTGTGAGTCCAGTTTTAGATTCCGATCCTTCACTTCAAGATTACTGTACACCTTGCACATTCTTATTGACGATGAAGTTCAGAAATTGAATCCGAATTTAATACAAAAGGCACAATGCTGGCCTAAGTACAAGAGGACTGACAAACTCACTTTCTACGATTTGGACCTCTCCTGTGAGTACGGTTTTACATTCCGATGCTTCACTTCAAGATAACTGTATACCTTGCACCTTCTTGTTGACGATGAAACACAGAAATTGCATCCGAATTTAATACAAAAGGCACAATGCCGACTTAAGTACAAGAGGAGTGACACTCTCACTTTCTACGATTTGAACCTCTCCTGTGAGTCCAGTTTTAGAATCTGATGCTTCACTTCAGGTTTACTTTATACCTTGCACCTTCTAATTGATGATGATACACAGAAATTGCATCCGAATCTAATACAAAAGGCACGTTGTCGAGTTAAGTACAATAGGACTGACACTCTCACTTTCTACGATTTGAACCTCTCCTGTCAGTCCAGTTTTAGATTCCGATGCTTCACTTCAGGTTTGCTGTATACCTTGCACCTTCTTATTGACGAAGAAACACAGAAATTGCATCCGAATTTAATACAAAAGGCACAATGCCGACTTAAGTACAAGAGCACTGACACTTTCACTTTCTATGATTTGAACCTCTCCTGTGAGTCCAGTTTTAGATTCCGATGCTTCACTTCAAGTTTACTTTATACCTTGCACCTTCTTATTGACGATGAAACACGGAAATTAAATCCGATTTTAATACAAAAAGCACAATGCCGACTTAAGTACAAGGGGACTGACACTCTCACTTTCTACGATTTGAACCTCTCCTATGAGTCCAGTTTTATATTCAGATGCTTCACTTCAAGATTACTGTATACCTTGTACCTTCTTGTTGACGATGAAACACAGAAGTTGCATCCGAATTCAATACAAAAGGCACAATGATGGCTTAAGTACAAGAGGACTCACACTCTCACTGTCTATGACTTGAACCTCTCCTGTCAGTCCAGTTTTAGATTCCGATGCTTCATTTTCAAGATTACTGTATACCTTGCACCATCTTATTGACGATGAAACACGGAAATTAAATCCGATTTTAATACAAAAGGCACAATGCCGTCTTAAGTACAAGGGGACTGACACTCTCACTTTCTACGATTTGAACCTCTCCTGTGAGTCCAGTTTTAGATTCCGATGCTTCACTTCAAGATTACTGTATACCTTGCACCTTCTTATTGACGATGAAACACAGAAATTGCATCCGAATTTAATACAAAATGCACAATGAAAACTTAAGTAAAAGAGGACTGACACTCTCACTTTCTATGATTTCAACCTCTCCTGTGAGTCCATTTTTAGAATCCGATGCTTCACTTCAAGATTACTGTATACCTTGCGCCTTCTTATTGACGATGGAACACAGAAATTGCATCCGAATTTAATACAAAACGCACAATGCCGGCTTAAGTACAAGAGGACTGACAAACTCACTTTCTACGATTTGAACCTCTCCTGTGAGTACAGTTTTAGATTCCGATGCTTCACTTCAAGATTACAGTATACCTTGCACCTTCTTGTTGACGATGAAACACAGAAATTGCATCCGAATTTAATACAAAAGGCACAATGCCGACTTAAGTACAAGAGGACTGACACTCTCACTCTCAATGACTTGAACCTCTCCTGTGAGTCCAGTTTTAGATTGCGATGCTTCACTTTAGGTTTACTTTATACCTTGCACCTTCTTACTGACGATGAAACACAGAGTTTGCATCCGAATTTAATAAAAAGGGCACAATGCCGACTTAAGTACAAGAGGACTGACCGTCGCACTTTCAATGATTTGAACCTCTCCTTTGAGTCCAGTTTTAGAATCCGATGCTTCAATTCAGGTTTACTGTATACATTGCACCTTCTTATTGCGATGAAACACAGAAATTGCATCGTAATTTAACACAAAATGCACAATGCCGACTTAAGTACAAGAGGACTGACACTATCACTTTCTCTGATTTGAACCTCTCCTGTGAGTCCAGTTTTAGATTCCGATGCTTCACTTCAAGATTACTGTATACCTTGCACCTTCTTAGTGACGATGAAACACAGAAATTGCATCCGAATTTAATACAAAAGGCACAATGGCGACTTAAGTACAAGAGGAATGACACTCTCACTTTCTACGATTTGAACCTCTCCTGTGAGTCCAGTTTTAAATTCCGCTGCTTCACTTCAGGTTTACTGTATACCTTGCACATTCTTATTGACGATGAAACACAAAAATTGCATCCGAATTTAATACAAAATGCACTATGCCTACTTAAGTACAAGAGGACTGACACTCTCACTGTCTATGATTTGAACCTCTCCTGTGAGTCCAGTTTTAGATTCCGATGCTTCACTTTAAGTTTACTTTATACTTTGCACCTTCTTACTGACGATGAAACACAGAGTTTGCATCCGAATTTAATAAAAAGGGCACAATGCCGACTTAAGTACAAGAGGACTGACCGTCGCACTTTCAATGATTTGAACCTCTACTTAGAGTCCAGTTTTAGAATCCGATGTTTCACTTCAGGTTTACTGTATGCCTTGCACCTTCTTATTGCGATGAAACACAGAAATTGCATCGTAATTTAACACAAAATGCACAATGCCGACTTAAGTACAAGAGGACTGACACTATCACTTTCTCTGATTTGAACCTCTCCTGTGAGTCCAGTTTTAGATTCCGATGCTTCACTTCAAGATTACTGCACACCTTGCACCTTCTTATTGACGATGGAACACAGAAATTGCATCCGAATTTAATACAAAAGGCACAGTTCCGGCTTAAGTACAAGAGGACTGACACACTCATTTTCTACGATTTGAACCTCTCCTGTGAGTCCTGTTTTAGATTCTGATGCTTCACTTCAGGTTTACTGTATACCTTGCACCTTCTTATTGACGATGAAACACAGAAATTGCTCCGAAATTAATACTAAAGGCACAATGCCGACTTAAGTACAAGAGGACTGACACCCTCACTTTCTACGATTTGAACCTCTTTTGTGAGTCCAGTTTTAGATTCCGATGCTTCACTTCAAGATTACTGTATACCTTGCACCTTCTTATTGACGATGAGACACAGAAATAGCATACGAATTTAATACAAAATGCACAATGTCGACTTAAGTACAAGAGGACTAACACTCTCACTATCAATGATTTGAACCTCTCCTGTGATTCCAGTTTTAGATTCCAATGCTTCACTTCAAGATTACTGTATACCTTGCATCGTCTTATAGAAGACGAAACACAGAAATTGCATCCGAATTTAATACAAAAGGCACAATGCCGACGTAAGTACAAGCGCACTGACACTCTCACTATCTACGATTTGAACCTCTCCTGTGAGTCCAGTTTTATATTCCGATGCTTCACTTCAAGATTACTGTGTACCTTGCACCTTCATATTGACAATGAGACACAGAAATTGCATCCGAATTTAATACAAAAAGGCACAATGCCGATTATGTACAAGAGGACAGACACTCTCACTTTCTACGATTTGAACCTCTCCTCTGAGTCCAGTTTTAGATTCCGATGCTTCACTTCAGGTTTAGTGTATCCCTTGGACGTTCTTATTGAAGATGAAAGACAGAGATTGCATCCGAATTTAGTACAAAAGGCACAGTGCTGACTTAAGTACAAGGGGACTGACTTTCTCACTTTCTATGATTTGAACCTCTCCTGTGAGTCCAGTTTTACATTCCGATGCTTCACTTCAGGTTTACTGTATCCCTTGGACCATCTTATTGACGATGAAACCCAGAAATTGCATCCGAATTTAATACAAAGGGCACAATGCCGACTTAAGTACAAGAGGACTGACACTCTCACTTTCTACGATTTGAACCTCTCCTGTGAGTCCAGTTTTAGATTCCGATGCTTCACTTCAAGATTACTGTATACCTTGCACCTTCTTATTGACGATGAATTTCAGAAATTGAATCCGAATTTAATACAAAAGGCACAATGCTGGCCTAAGTACAAGAGGACTGACAAACTCACTTTCTACGATTTGGACCTCTCCTGTGAGTACGGTTTTACATTCCGATGCTTCACTTCAAGATAACTGTATACCTTGTACCTTCTTGTTGACGATGAAACACAGAAGTTGCATCCGAATTCAATACAAAAGGCACAATGCCGACTTAAGTACAAGAGGACTCACACTCTCACTGTCTATGACTTGAACCTCTCCTGTGAGTCCAGTTTTAGATTCCGATGCTTCATTTTCAAGATTACTGTATACCTTGCACCTTCTTATTGACGATGAAACACGGAAATTAAATCCGATTTTAATACAAAAGGCACAATGCCGACTTAAGTACAAGGGGACTGACACTCTCACTTTCTACGATTTGAACCTCTCCTGTGAGTCCAGTTTTAGATTCCGATGCTTCACTTCAAGATTACTGTATACCTTGCACCTTCTTATTGACGATGAAACACAGAAATTGCATCCGAATTTAATACAAAATGCACAATGAAAACTTAAGTAAAAGAGGACTGACACTCTCACTTTCTATGATTTCAACCTCTCCTGTGAGTCCAGTTTTAGAATCCGATGCTTAACTTCAAGATTACTGTATACCTTGCACCTTCTTATTGACGATGGAACACAGAAATTGCATCCGAATTTAATACAAAACGCACAATGCCGGCTTAAGTACGAGATAACTGACAAACTCACTTTCTACGATTTGAACCTCTCCTGTGAGTACAGTTTTAGATTCCGATGCTTCACTTCAAGATTACTGTATACCTTGCACCTTCTTGTTGACGATGAAACACAGAAATTGCATCCGAATTTAATACAAAAGGCACAATGCCGACTTAAGTACAAGAGGACTGACACTCTCACTCTCTATGACTTGAACCTCTCCTGTGAGTCCAGTTTTAGATTGCGATGCTTCACTTTAAGTTTACTTTATACTTTGCACCTTCTTACTGACGATGAAACACAGAGTTTGCATCCGAATTTAATAAAAAGGGCACAATGCCGACTTAAGTACAAGAGGACTGACCGTCGCACTTTCAATGATTTGAACCTCTTCTTTGAGTCCAGTTTTAGAATCCGATGTTTCACTTCAGGTTTACTGTATACCTTGCACCTTCTTATTGCGATGAAACACAGAAATTGCATCGTAATTTAACACAAAATGCACAATGCCGACTTAAGTACAAGAGGACTGACACTATCACGTTCTCTGATTTGAACCTCTCCTGTGAGTCCAGTTTTAGATTCCGATGCTTCACTTCAAGATTACTGTACATCTTGCACCTTCTTATTGACGATGGAACACAGAAATTGCATCCGAATTTAATACAAAAGGCACAGTACCGGCTTAAGTACAAGAGGACTAACACACTCATTTTCTACGATTTGAACCTCTCCCGTGAGTCCTGCTTTAGATTCTGATGCTTCACTTCAGGTTTACTGTATACCTTGCACCTTCTTATTGACGATGAAACACAGAAATTGCATCCGAAATTAATACTAAAGGCACAATGCCGACTTAAGTACAAGAGGACTCACACTCTCACTTTCTACGATTTGAACCTCTTTTGTGAGTCCAGTTTTAGATTCCGATGCTTCACTTCAAGTTTACTGTATACCTTGCACCTTCTTATTGACGATGAGACACAGAAATAGCATACGAATTTAATACAAAATGCACAATGTCGACTTAAGTACAAGAGGACTAACACTCTCACTTTCTATGATTTGAACCTCTCCTGTGATTTCAGTTTTAGATTCCAATGCTTCACTTCAAGATTACTGTATACCTTGCATCGTCTTATGGAAGACGAAACACAGTAATTGCATCCGAATTTAATACAAAAGGCACAATGCCGATTATGTACAAGAGGACAGACACTCTCACTTTCTACGATTTGAACCTCTCCTCTGAGTCCAGTTTTAGATTCCGATGCTTCACTTCAGGTTTAGTGTATCCCTTGGACGTTCTTATTGAAGATGAAAGACAGAGATTGCATCCGAATTTAGTACAAAAGGCACAATGCTGACTTAAGTACACGGGGACTGACTCTCTCACTTTCTATGATTTTAACCTCTCCTGTGAGTCCTGTTTTAGATTCTGATGCTTCACTTCAGGTTTACTGTATACCATGCACCATCTTACTGACGATGAAACACAGAAATTGCATCCGAATTTCATACAAAAGGCACACTGCCGACTTAAGTGCAAGAGGACTGACACTCTCACTTTCTATGATTTGAACCACTCCTGTGAGTCCTGTTTTAGATTCCGATGCTTCACTTGAGGTTTACTTTATACCTTGAACCTTCTTATTCACGATGAAACGCATATATTGCATGCGAATTTAATACAAAAGGCACAATGCCGACTTAAGCACAAGAGGACTGACACTCCCACTTTCTATGATTTGAACCTCCCCTGTGGGTGCTGTTTTAGATTCCGATGCTTCACTTCAAGTTTACTGTATACCTTGCACCTTCGTATTGACGTTGAAACACAGAAATTGCATCCGAATTTAATACAAAAGGCACAATGCCAACTTAAGTAGAAGAGGACTGACAAACTCACTTTCAACTATTTGAACCTCTCCTGTGAGTCCAGTTTTAGATTCCGATGCTTCACTTCAGGTTAATTGTATAACTTTCACCTTCTTATTGACTATGAAATACAGAAATTGCATCCGAATTTAATACAAAAGGCACAATGCCGACTTAAGTACAAGAGGACTGACACTCTCACTTTCTACGGTTTGAACAACTCCTGTGAGTCCAGTTGTAGACTCCGATGCTTCACTTCTAGATTACTATATACCTTGCACCTTCTTATTGACGATGAAACACAGAAATTGCATCCGAATTTAATACAAAATGCACAATGCCGACTTAAGTACAAGAGGACTGACACTCTCACTTTCTATGATTTCAACCTCTCCTGTGAGTCCAGTTTTAGATTCCGATGCTTCACTTCAAGATTAGTGAATACCTTGCATCTTCATATTGACGATGAAACAAAGATATTGCATCCGAATTTAATACAAAATTCACAATGCCGACTTGAGTACAAGAGGACTGACACTCTCACTTTCTACGAATTAGCCCTCTCCTGTGAGTCCAGTTTCAGATTCAGATGCTTCACATCAGGTTTACTGTATACCTTGCACGTTTTTATTGACGATTAAACACAGAAATTGCATCCGAATTTGAAACAAAAGGCACAATGCTGACTTAAGTTCAAGAGGACTGACACTCTCACTCTCTATGAATTGAACCTCTCCTCTGAGTCCAGTTTTAGATTCCGATGCTACACCTCAGGTTTACTTTATACCTTGCACCTTCTTATTGACGATGAAACACAGAAATTGCATCCGAATTTAATACAAAAGGCACAATGCCGACTTAAGTACAAGAGGACTGACCCTCTCACCTTCAACGATTTGAACCTCACCTGTGAGTCCAGTTTTAGATTCCGATGCTTCACTTCAGGTTTACTGTATACCTTGCACCATCTTATTGATGATGAAACACAGAAATTGCATCCGAATTTAATACAAAATGCACAATGCCAACTTAAGTACTAGATGACTGACACTCTCACTTTCTATGATTTGAACCTCTCCTGTGAGTCCAGTTTTAAATTCCGATGCTTCACTTCAAGATTATTGTATACCTTGCACCTTCTTATTGACGATGGAACACAGAAATTGTATCCGAATTTACTACAAAAGACACAATGCCGACTTAAGTACAAGAGGACTGACACTCTCACTTTCTATGACTTGAATCTCTCCTGTGAGTCCAGTTTAAGATTCCGATGCTTCACTTCAGGTTTACTGTATACCTTGCACCTTCGTATTGACGATGAAACACAGAAATTGCATCCGAATTAAATGCCAAAGGCACAATGCCGACCTAAGTACAAGAGCACTGACTTTCTCACTTTCTATGATTTGAACCTCTCCTGTGGGTCCAGTTTTACATTCCGATGCTTCACTTCAGGTTTACTGTATCCCTTGGACCTTCTTATTGACGATGAAACCCAGAAATTGCATCCGAATTTAATACAAAGGGCACAATGCCGACTTAAGTACAAGAGGACTGACACTCTCACTTTCTACGATTTGAACCTCTCCTGTGAGTCCAGTTTTAGATTCCGATCCTTCACTTCAAGATTACTGTACACCTTGCACTTTCTTATTGACGATGAAGTTCAGAAATTGAATCCGAATTTAATACAAAAGGCACAATGCTGGCCTAAGTACAAGAGGACTGACAAACTCACTTTCTACGATTTGGACCTCTCCTGTGAGTACGGTTTTACATTCCGATGCTTCACTTCAAGATAACTGTATACCTTGCACCTTCTTGTTGACGATGAAACACAGAAATTGCATCCGAATTTAATACAAAAGGCACAATGCCGACTTAAGTACAAGAGGAGTGACACTCTCACTTTCTACGATTTGAACCTCTCCTGTGAGTCCAGTTTTAGAATCTGATGCTTCACTTCAGGTTTACTTTATACCTTGCACCTTCTAATTGATGATGATACACAGAAATTGCATCCGAATCTAATACAAAAGGCACGTTGTCGAGTTAAGTACAATAGGACTGACACTCTCACTTTCTACGATTTGAACCTCTCCTGTCAGTCCAGTTTTAGATTCCGATGCTTCACTTCAGGTTTGCTGTATACCTTGCACCTTCTTATTGACGAAGAAACACAGAAATTGCATCCGAATTTAATACAAAAGGCACAATGCCGACTTAAGTACAAGAGCACTGACACTTTCACTTTCTATGATTTGAACCTCTCCTGTGAGTCCAGTTTTAGATTCCGATGCTTCACTTCAAGTTTACTTTATACCTTGCACCTTCTTATTGACGATGAAACACGGAAATTAAATCCGATTTTAATACAAAAAGCACAATGCCGACTTAAGTACAAGGGGACTGACACTCTCACTTTCTACGATTTGAACCTCTCCTATGAGTCCAGTTTTATATTCAGATGCTTCACTTCAAGATTACTGTATACCTTGTACCTTCTTGTTGACGATGAAACACAGAAGTTGCATCCGAATTCAATACAAAAGGCACAATGATGGCTTAAGTACAAGAGGACTCACACTCTCACTGTCTATGACTTGAACCTCTCCTGTCAGTCCAGTTTTAGATTCCGATGCTTCATTTTCAAGATTACTGTATACCTTGCACCATCTTATTGACGATGAAACACGGAAATTAAATCCGATTTTAATACAAAAGGCACAATGCCGTCTTAAGTACAAGGGGACTGACACTCTCACTTTCTACGATTTGAACCTCTCCTGTGAGTCCAGTTTTAGATTCCGATGCTTCACTTCAAGATTACTGTATACCTTGCACCTTCTTATTGACGATGAAACACAGAAATTGCATCCGAATTTAATACAAAATGCACAATGAAAACTTAAGTAAAAGAGGACTGACACTCTCACTTTCTATGATTTCAACCTCTCCTGTGAGTCCATTTTTAGAATCCGATGCTTCACTTCAAGATTACTGTATACCTTGCGCCTTCTTATTGACGATGGAACACAGAAATTGCATCCGAATTTAATACAAAACGCACAATGCCGGCTTAAGTACAAGAGGACTGACAAACTCACTTTCTACGATTTGAACCTCTCCTGTGAGTACAGTTTTAGATTCCGATGCTTCACTTCAAGATTACAGTATACCTTGCACCTTCTTGTTGACGATGAAACACAGAAATTGCATCCGAATTTAATACAAAAGGCACAATGCCGACTTAAGTACAAGAGGACTGACACTCTCACTCTCAATGACTTGAACCTCTCCTGTGAGTCCAGTTTTAGATTGCGATGCTTCACTTTAGGTTTACTTTATACCTTGCACCTTCTTACTGACGATGAAACACAGAGTTTGCATCCGAATTTAATAAAAAGGGCACAATGCCGACTTAAGTACAAGAGGACTGACCGTCGCACTTTCAATGATTTGAACCTCTCCTTTGAGTCCAGTTTTAGAATCCGATGCTTCAATTCAGGTTTACTGTATACATTGCACCTTCTTATTGCGATGAAACACAGAAATTGCATCGTAATTTAACACAAAATGCACAATGCCGACTTAAGTACAAGAGGACTGACACTATCACTTTCTCTGATTTGAACCTCTCCTGTGAGTCCAGTTTTAGATTCCGATGCTTCACTTCAAGATTACTGTATACCTTGCACCTTCTTAGTGACGATGAAACACAGAAATTGCATCCGAATTTAATACAAAAGGCACAATGGCGACTTAAGTACAAGAGGAATGACACTCTCACTTTCTACGATTTGAACCTCTCCTGTGAGTCCAGTTTTAAATTCCGCTGCTTCACTTCAGGTTTACTGTATACCTTGCACATTCTTATTGACGATGAAACACAAAAATTGCATCCGAATTTAATACAAAATGCACTATGCCTACTTAAGTACAAGAGGACTGACACTCTCACTGTCTATGATTTGAACCTCTCCTGTGAGTCCAGTTTTAGATTCCGATGCTTCATTTTCAAGAATACTGTATACCATGCAGCTTCTTATTGACGATGAAAGACGGAAATTGCATCCGATTTTAATACAAAAAGCACAATGCCGACTTAAGTACAAGAGGACTGACACTCTCACTTTCTACGATTTGAACCACTCCTGTGAGTCCAGTTTTAGATTCCGATGCTTCACTTCAAGATTACTGTATACCTTGCACCTTCTTATTGACGATGAAACACAGAAATTGCATCCGAATTTAATACAAAATGCACAATGCCGACTTAAGTACGACTGACACACTCACTTTCTATGATTTCAACCTCTCCTGTGAGTCCAGTTTTAGAATCCGATGCTTCACTTCAAGATTACTGTATACCTTGCACCTTGTTGTTGAAGATGGAACAAAGAAATTGTATCCGAATTTACTACAAAAGACACAATGCCGACTTAAGTACAAGAGGACTGACACTCTCACTTTCTATGACTTGAACCTCTCCTGTGAGTCCAGTTTAAGATTCCGATGCTTCACTTCAGGTTTACTGTATACCTTGCACCTTCGTATTGACGATGAAACACAGAAATTGCATCCGAATTAAATGCCAAAGGCACAATGCCGACCTAAGTACAAGAGCACTGACTTTCTCGCTTTCTATGATTTGAACCTCTCCTGTGAGTCCAGTTTTACATTCCGATGCTTCACTTCAGGTTTACTGTATCCCTTGGACCTTCTTATTGACGATGAAACCCAGAAATTGCATCCGAATTTAATACAAAGGGCACAATGCCGACTTAAGTACAAGAGGACTGACACTCTCACTTTCTACGATTTGAACCTCTCCTGTGAGTCCAGTCTTAGATTCCGATGCTTCACTTCAAGATTACTGTATACCTTGCACCTTCTTATTGACGATGAATTTCAGAAATTGACTCCGAATTTAATACAAAAGGCACAATGCTGGCCTAAGTACAAGAGGACTGACAAACTCACTTTCTACGATTTGGACCTCTCCTGTGAGTACGGTTTTACATTCCGATGCTTCACTTCAAGATAACTGTATACCTTGTACCTTCTTGTTGACGATGAAACACAGAAGTTGCATCCGAATTCAATACAAAAGGCATAATGCCGACTTAAGTACAAGAGGACTCACACTCTCACTGTCTATGACTTGAACCTCTCCTGTGAGTCCAGTTTTAGATTCCGATGCTTCATTTTCAAGATTACTATATACCTTGCACCTTCTTATTGACGATGAAACACGGAAATTAAATCCGATTTTAATACAAAAGGCACAATGCCGACTTAAGTACAAGGGGACTGACACTCTCACTTTCTACGATTTGAACCTCTCCTGTGAGTCCAGTTTTAGATTCCGATGCTTCACTTCAAGATTACTGTATACCTTGCACCTTCTTATTGACGATGAAACACAGAAATTGCATCCGAATTTAATACAAAATGCACAATGGAAACTTAAGTAAAAGAGGACTGACACTCTCACTTTCTATGATTTCAACCTCTCCTGTGAGTCCAGTTTTAGAATCCGATGCTTAACTTCAAGATTACTGTATACCTTGCACCTTCTTATTGACGATGGAACACAGAAATTGCATCCGAATTTAATACAAAACGCACAATGCCGGCTTAAGTACGAGATAACTGACAAACTCACTTTCTACGATTTGAACCTCTCCTGTGAGTACAGTTTTAGATTCCGATGCTTCACTTCAAGATTACTGTATACCTTGCACCTTCTTGTTGACGATGAAACACAGAAATTGCATCCGAATTTAATACAAAAGGCACAATGCCGACTTAAGTACAAGAGGACTGACACTCTCACTCTCTATGACTTGAACCTCTCCTGTGAGTCCAGTTTTAGATTGCGATGCTTCACTTTAAGTTTACTTTATACTTTGCACCTTCTTACTGACGATGAAACACAGAGTTTGCATCCGAATTTAATAAAAAGGGCACAATGCCGACTTAAGTACAAGAGGACTGACCGTCGCACTTTCAATGATTTGAACCTCTACTTAGAGTCCAGTTTTAGAATCCGATGTTTCACTTCAGGTTTACTGTATGCCTTGCACCTTCTTATTGCGATGAAACACAGAAATTGCATCGTAATTTAACACAAAATGCACAATGCCGACTTAAGTACAAGAGGACTGACACTATCACTTTCTCTGATTTGAACCTCTCCTGTGAGTCCAGTTTTAGATTCCGATGCTTCACTTCAAGATTACTGCACACCTTGCACCTTCTTTTTGACGATGGAACACAGAAATTGCATCCGAATTTAATACAAAAGGCACAGTACCGGCTTAAGTACAAGAGGACTGACACACTCATTTTCTACGATTTGAACCTCTCCTGTGAGTCCTGTTTTAGATTCTGATGCTTCACTTCAGGTTTACTGTATACCTTGCACCTTCTTATTGACGATGAAACACAGAAATTGCTCCGAAATTAATACTAAAGGCACAATGCCGACTTAAGTACAAGAGGACTGACACCCTCACTTTCTACGATTTGAACCTCTTTTGTGAGTCCAGTTTTAGATTCCGATGCTTCACTTCAAGATTACTGTATACCTTGCACCTTCTTATTGACGATGAGACACAGAAATAGCATTCGAATTTAATACAAAATGCACAATGTCGACTTAAGTACAAAAGGACTAACACTCTCACTATCAATGATTTGAACCTCTCCTGTGATTCCAGTTTTAGATTCCAATGCTTCACTTCAAGATTACTGTATACCTTGCATCGTCTTATAGAAGACGAAACACAGAAATTGCATCCGAATTTAATACAAAAGGCACAATGCCGACGTAAGTACAAGCGCACTGACACTCTCACTATCTACGATTTGAACCTCTCCTGTGAGTCCAGTTTTATATTCCGATGCTTCACTTCAAGATTACTGTGTACCTTGCACCTTCATATTGACAATGAGACACAGAAATTGCATCCGAATTTAATACAAAAAGGCACAATGCCGATTATGTACAAGAGGACAGACACTCTCACTTTCTACTATTTGAACCTCTCCTCTGAGTCCAGTTTTAGATTCCGATGCTTCACTTCAGGTTTAGTGTATCCCTTGGACGTTCTTATTGAAGATGAAAGACAGAGATTGCATCCGAATTTAGTACAAAAGGCACAGTGCTGACTTAAGTACAAGGGGACTGACTTTCTCACTTTCTATGATTTGAACCTCTCCTGTGAGTCCAGTTTTACATTCCGATGCTTCACTTCAGGTTTACTGTATCCCTTGGACCTTCTTATTGACGATGAAACCCAGAAATTGCATCCGAATTTAATACAAAGGGCACAATGCCGACTTAAGTACAAGAGGACTGACACTCTCACTTTCTACGATTTGAACCTCTCCTGTGAGTCCAGTTTTAGATTCCGATGCTTCACTTCAAGATTACTGTATACCTTGCACCTTCTTATTGACGATGAATTTCAGAAATTGAATCCGAATTTAATACAAAAGGCACAATGCTGGCCTAAGTACAAGAGGACTGACAAACTCACTTTCTACGATTTGGACCTCTCCTGTGAGTACGGTTTTACATTCCGATGCTTCACTTCAAGATAACTGTATACCCTGTACCTTCTTGTTGACGATGAAACACAGAAGTTGCATCCGAATTCAATACAAAAGGCACAATGCCGACTTAAGTATAAGAGGACTCACACTCTCACTGTCTATGACTTGAACCTCTCCTGTGAGTCCAGTTTTAGATTCCGATGCTTCATTTTCAAGATTACTGTATACCTTGCACCTTCTTATTGACGATGAAACACGGAAATTAAATCCGATTTTAATACAAAAGGCACAATGCCGACTTAAGTACAAGGGGACTGACACTCTCACTTTCTACGATTTGAACCTCTCCTGTGAGTCCAGTTTTAGATTCCGATGCTTCACTTCAAGATTACTGTATACCTTGCACCTTCTTATTGACGATGAAACACAGAAATTGCATCCGAATTTAATACAAAATGCACAATGAAAACTTAAGTAAAAGAGGACTGACACTCTCACTTTCTATGATTTCAACCTCTCCTGTGAGTCCAGTTTTAGAATCCGATGCTTAACTTCAAGATTACTGTATACCTTGCACCTTCTTATTGACGATGGAACACAGAAATTGCATCCGAATTTAATACAAAACGCACAATGCCGGCTTAAGTACGAGATAACTGACAAACTCACTTTCTACGATTTGAACCTCTCCTGTGAGTACAGTTTTAGATTCCGATGCTTCACTTCAAGATTACTGTATACCTTGCACCTTCTTGTTGACGATGAAACACAGAAATTACATCCGAATTTAATACAAAAGGCACAATGCCGACTTAAGTACAAGAGGACTGACACTCTCACTCTCTATGACTTGAACCTCTCCTGTGAGTCCAGTTTTAGATTGCGATGCTTCACTTTAAGTTTACTTTATACTTTGCACCTTCTTACTGACGATGAAACACAGAGTTTGCATCCGAATTTAATAAAAAGGGCACAATGCCGACTTAAGTACAAGAGGACTGACCGTCGCACTTTCAATGATTTGAACCTCTTCTTTGAGTCCAGTTTTAGAATCCGATGTTTCACTTCAGGTTTACTGTATACCTTGCACCTTCTTATTGCGATGAAACACAGAAATTGCATCGTAATTTAACACAAAATGCAAAATGCCGACTTAAGTACAAGAGGACTGACACTATCACGTTCTCTGATTTGAACCTCTCCTGTGAGTCCAGTTTTAGATTCCGATGCTTCACTTCAAGATTACTGTACATCTTGCACCTTCTTATTGACGATGGAACACAGAAATTGCATCCGAATTTAATACAAAAGGCACAGTACCGGCTTAAGTACAAGAGGACTAACACACTCATTTTCTACGATTTGAACCTCTCCCGTGAGTCCTGCTTTAGATTCTGATGCTTCACTTCAGGTTTACTGTATACCTTGCACCTTCTTATTGACGATGAAACACAGAAATTGCATCCGAAATTAATACTAAAGGCACAATGCCGACTTAAGTACAAGAGGTCTGACACTCTCACTTTCTACGATTTGAACCTCTTTTGTGAGTCCAGTTTTAGATTCCGATGCTTCACTTCAAGATTACTGTATACCTTGCAATGTCTTATAGAAGACGAAACACAGAAATTGCATCCGAATTTAATACAAAAGGCACAATGCCGATTATGTACAAGAGGACAGACACTCTCACTTTCTACGATTTGAACCTCTCCTCTGAGTCCAGTTTTAGATTCCGATGCTTCACTTCAGGTTTAGTGTATCCCTTGGACGTTCTTATTGAAGATGAAAGACAGAGATTGCATCCGAATTTAGTACAAAAGGCACAATGCTGACTTAAGTACACGGGGACTGACTCTCTCACTTTCTATGATTTTAACCTCTCCTGTGAGTCCTGTTTTAGATTCTGATGCTTCACTTCAGGTTTACTGTATACCATGCACCATCTTACTGACGATGAAACACAGAAATTGCATCCGAATTTCATACAAAAGGCACACTGCCGACTTAAGTGCAAGAGGACTGACACTCTCACTTTCTATGATTTGAACCACTCCTGTGAGTCCTGTTTTAGATTCCGATGCTTCACTTCAGGTTTACTTTATACCTTGAACCTTCTTATTCACGATGAAACGCAGATATTGCATGCGAATTTAATACAAAAGGCACAATGCCGACTTAAGCACAAGAGGACTGACACTCCCACTTTCTATGATTTGAACCTCCCCTGTGGGTGCTGTTTTAGATTCCGATGCTTCACTTCAAGTTTACTGTATACCTTGCACCTTCTTATTGACGTTGAAACACAGAAATTGCATCCGAATTTAATACAAAAGGCACAATGCCAACTTAAGTACAAGAGGACTGACAATCTCACTTTCAACGATTTGAACCTCTCCTGTGAGTCCAGTTTTAGATTCCGATGCTTCACTTCAGGCTTACTGTATACCTTGCACCTTCTTTTTGACGATGAAACACAGAAATTACATCCGAATTTGATACAAAAAGCACAATGCCGACTTAAGTACAAGAGGACTGACACTCTCACTCTCTATGAATTGAACCTCTCCTCTGAGTCCAGTTTTAGATTCCGATGCTACACCTCAGGTTTACTTTATACCTTGCACCTTCTTATTGACGATGAAACACAAAAATTGCATCCGAATTTAATACAAAAGGCACAATGCCGACTTAAGTACAAGAGGACTGACCCTCTCACCTTCAACGATTTGAACCTCACCTGTGAGTCCAGTTTTAGATTCCGATGCTTCACTTCAGGTTTACTGTATACCTTGCACCATCTTATTGATGATGAAACACAGAAATTGCATCCGAATTTAATACAAAATGCACAATGCCAACTTAAGTACTAGATGACTGACACTCTCACTTTCTATGATTTGAACCTCTCCTGTGAGTCCAGTTTTAAATTCCGATGCTTCACTTCAAGATTATTGTATACCTTGCACCTTCTTATTGACGATGAAACACAGAAATTGTATCCGAATTTACTACAAAAGACACAATGCCGACTTAAGTACAAGAGGACTGACACTCTCACTTTCTATGACTTGAATCTCTCCTGTGAGTCCAGTTTAAGATTCCGATGCTTCACTTCAGGTTTACTGTATACCTTGCACCTTCGTATTGACGATGAAACACAGAAATTGCATCCGAATTTGATACAAAAAGCACAATGCCGACTTAAGTACAAGAGGACTGACACTCTCACTCTCTATGAATTGAACCTCTCCTCTGAGTCCAGTTTTAGATTCCGATGCTACACCTCAGGTTTACTTTATACCTTGCACCTTCTTATTGACGATGAAACACAAAAATTGCATCCGAATTTAATACAAAAGGCACAATGCCGACTTAAGTACAAGAGGACTGACCCTCTCACCTTCAACGATTTGAACCTCACCTGTGAGTCCAGTTTTAGATTCCGATGCTTCACTTCAGGTTTACTGTATACCTTGCACCATCTTATTGATGATGAAACACAGAAATTGCATCCGAATTTAATACAAAATGCACAATGCCAACTTAAGTACTAGATGACTGACACTCTCACTTTCTATGATTTGAACCTCTCCTGTGAGTCCAGTTTTAAATTCCGATGCTTCACTTCTAGATTATTGTATACCTTGCACCTTCTTATTGACGATGAAACACAGAAATTGTATCCGAATTTACTACAAAAGACACAATGCCGACTTAAGTACAAGAGGACTGACACTCTCACTTTCTATGACTTGAATCTCTCCTGTGAGTCCAGTTTAAGATTCCGATGCTTCACTTCAGGTTTACTGTATACCTTGCACCTTCGTATTGACGATGAAACACAGAAATTGCATCCGAATTAAATGCCAAAGGCACAATGCCGACCTATGTACAAGAGCACTGACTTTCTCACTTTCTATGATTTGAACCTCTCCTGTGAGTCCAGTTTTACATTCCGATGCTTCACTTCAGGTTTACTGTATCCCTTGGACCTTCTTATTGACGATGAAACCCAGAAATTGCATCCGAATTCAATACAAAGGGCACAATGCCGACTTAAGTACAAGAGGACTGACACTCTCACTTTCTACGATTTGAACCTCTCCTGTGAGTCCAGTTTTAGATTCCGATGCTTCACTTCAAGATTACTGTATACCTTGCACTTTCTTATTGACGATGAAGTTCAGAAATTGAATCCGAATTTAATACAAAAGGCACAATGCAGGCCTAAGTACAAGAGGACTGACAAACTCACTTTCTACGATTTGGACCTCTCCTGTGAGTACGGTTTTACATTCCGATGCTTCACTTCAAGATAACTGTATACCTTGCACCTTCTTGTTGACGATGAAACACAGAAATTGCATCCGAATTTAATACAAAAGGCACAATGCCGACTTAAGTGCAAGAGGAGTGACACTCTCACTTTCTACGATTTGAACCTCTCCTCTGAGTCCAGTTTTAGAATCTGATGCTTCACTTCAGGTTTACTTTATACCTTGCACCTTCTAATTGATGATGATACACAGAAATTGCATCCGAATCTAATACAAAAAGCACATTGTCGAGTTAAGTACAATAGGACTGACACTCTCACTTTCTACGATTTGAACCTCTCCTGTCAGTCCAGTTTTAGATTCCGATGCTTCACTTCAGGTTTACTGTATACCTTGCACCTTCTTATTGACGATGAAACACAGAAATTGCATCCGAATTCAATACAAAGGGCACAATGCCGACTTAAGTACAAGAGGACTGACACTCTCACTTTCTACGATTTGAACCTCTCCTGTGAGTCCAGTTTTAGATTCCGATGCTTCACTTCAAGATTACTGTATACCTTGCACTTTCTTATTGACGATGAAGTTCAGAAATTGAATCCGAATTTAATACAAAAGGCACAATGCAGGCCTAAGTACAAGAGGACTGACAAACTCACTTTCTACGATTTGGACCTCTCCTGTGAGTACGGTTTTACATTCCGATGCTTCACTTCAAGATAACTGTATACCTTGCACCTTCTTGTTGACGATGAAACACAGAAATTGCATCCGAATTTAATACAAAAGGCACAATGCCGACTTAAGTGCAAGAGGAGTGACACTCTCACTTTCTACGATTTGAACCTCTCCTCTGAGTCCAGTTTTAGAATCTGATGCTTCACTTCAGGTTTACTTTATACCTTGCACCTTCTAATTGATGATGATACACAGAAATTGCATCCGAATCTAATACAAAAAGCACATTGTCGAGTTAAGTACAATAGGACTGACACTCTCACTTTCTACGATTTGAACCTCTCCTGTCAGTCCAGTTTTAGATTCCGATGCTTCACTTCAGGTTTACTGTATACCTTGCACCTTCTTATTGACGATGAAACACAGAAATTGCATCCGAATTTAATACAAAAGGCACAATGCCGACTTAAGTACAAGAGCACTGACACTCTCACTTTCTATGATTTGAACCTCTCCTGTGAGTCCAGTTTTAGATTCCGATGCTTCACTTCAAGTTTACTTTATACCTTGCACCTTCTTATTGACGATGAAACACGGAAATTAAATCCGATTTTAATACAAAAAGCACAATGCCGACTTAAGTACAAGGGGACTGACACTCTCACTTTCTACGATTTGAACCTCTCCTATGAGTCCAGTTTTAGATTCAGATGCTTCACTTCAAGATTACTGTATACCTTGTACCTTCTTGTTGACGATGAAACACAGAAGTTGCATCCGAATTCAATACAAAAGGCACATTGATGACTTAAGTACAAGAGGACTCACACTCTCACTGTCTATGACTTGAACCTCTCCTGTCAGTCCAGTTTTAGATTCCGATGCTTCATTTTCAAGATTACTGTATACCTTGCACCATCTTATTGACGATGAAACACGGAAATTAAATCCGATTTTAATACAAAAGGCACAATGCCGACTTAAGTACAAGGGGACTGACACTCTCACTTTCTACGATTTGAACCTCTCCTGTGAGTCCAGTTTTAGATTCCGATGCTTCACTTCAAGATTACTGTATACCTTGCACCTTCTTATTGACGATGAAACACAGAAATTGCATCCGAATTTAATACAAAATGCACAATGAAAACTTAAGTAAAAGAGGACTGACACTCTCACTTTCTATGATTTTAACCTCTCCTGTGAGTCCAGTTTTAGAATCCGATGCTTCACTTCAAGATTACTGTATACGTTGCGCCTTCTTATTGACGATGGAACACAGAAATTGCATCCGAATTTAATACAAAACGCACAATGCCGGCTTAAGTACAAGAGGACTGACAAACTCACTTTCTACGATTTGAACCTCTCCTGTGAGTACAGTTTTAGATTCCGATGCTTCACTTCAAGATTACTGTATACCTTGCACCTTCTTGTTGACGATGAAACACAGAAATTGCATCCGAATTTAATACAAAAGGCACAATGCCGACTTAAGTACAAGAGGACTGACACTCTCACTCTCTATGACTTGAACCTCTCCTGTGAGTCCTGTTTTAGATTGCGATGCTTCACTTTAGGTTTACTTTATACCTTGCACCTTCTTACTGACGATGAAACACAGAGTTTGCATCCGAATTTAATAAAAAGGGCACAATGCCGACTTAAGTACAAGAGGACTGACCGTCGCACTTTCAATGATTTGAACCTCTCCTTTGAGTCCAGTTTTAGAATCCGATGCTTCAATTCAGGTTTACTGTATACATTGCACCTTCTTATTGCGATGAAACACAGAAATTGCATCGTAATTTAACACAAAATGCACAATGCCGACTTAAGTACAAGAGGACTGACACTCTCACTTTCTATGATTTGAACCACTCCTGTGAGTCCTGTTTTAGATTCCGATGCTTCACTTCAGGTTTACTTTATACCTTGAACCTTCTTATTCACGATGAAACGCAGATATTGCATGCGAATTTAATACAAAAGGCACAATGCCGACTTAAGCACAAGAGGACTGACACTCCCACTTTCTATGATTTGAACCTCCCCTGTGGGTGCTGTTTTAGATTCCGATGATTCACTTCAAGTTTACTGTATACCTTGCACCTTCTTATTGACGTTGAAACACAGAAATTGCATCCGAATTTAATACAAAATGCACTATGCCAACTTAAGTACAAGAGGACTGACAATCTCACTTTCAACGATTTGAACCTCTCCTGTGAGTCCAGTTTTAGATTCCGATGCTTCACTTCAGGCTTACTGTATACCTTGCACCTTCTTTTTGACGATGAAACACAGAAATTGCATCCGAATTTGATACAAAAAGCACAATGCCGACTTAAGTACAAGAGGACTGACACTCTCACTTTCTATGATTTGAACCTCTCCTGTGAGTCCAGTTTTAGATTCCGAAGCTTCACTTCAGGTTAATTGTATAACTTGCACCTTCTTATTGACTATGAAATACAGAAATTGCATCCGAATTTAATACAAAAGGCACAATGCCGACTTAAGTACAAGAGGACTGACACTCTCACTTTCTACGATTTGAACATCTCCTGTGAGTTCAGTTGTAGATTCCGATGCTTCACTTCTAGATTACTATATACCTTGTACCTTCTTATTGACGATGAAACACAGAAATTGCATCCGAATTTAATACAAAATGCACAATGCCGACTTAAGTACAAGAGGACTGACACTCTCACTTTCTATGATTTCAACCTCTCCTGTGAGTCCAGTTTTAGATTCCGATGCTTCACTTCAAGATTAGTGAATACCTTGCATCTTCATATTGACGATGAAACAAAGATATTGCATCCGAATTTAATACAAAAGGCACAATGCCGACTTGAGTACAAGAGGACTGATACTCTCACTTTCTACGAATTAGCCCTCTCCTGTGAGTCCCGTTTTAGATTCAGATGCTTCATATCAGGTTTACTGTATACCTTGCACGTTTTTATTGACGACTAAACACAGAAATTGCATCCGAATTTGAAACAAAAGGCACAATGCTGACTTAAGTTCAAGAGGACTGACACTCTCACTCTCTATGAATTGAACCTCTCCTCTGAGTCCAGTTTTAGATTCCGATGCTACACCTCAGGTTTAATTTATACCTTGCACCTTCTTATTGACGATGAAACACAAAAATTGCATCCGAATTTAATACAAAAGGCACAATGCCGACTTAAGTACAAGAGGACTGACCCTCTCACCTTCAACGATTTGAACCTCACCTGTGAGTCCAGTTTTAGATTCCGATGCTTCACTTCAGCTTTACTGTATACCTTGCACCATCTTATTGATGATGAAACACAGAAATTGCATCCGAATTTAATACAAAATGCACAATGCCAACTTAAGTACTAGATGACTGACACTCTCACTTTCTATGATTTGAACCTCTCCTGTGAGTCCAGTTTTAAATTCCGATGCTTCACTTCAAGATTATTGTATACCTTGCACCTTCTTATTGACGATGAAACACAGAAATTGTATCCGAATTTACTACAAAAGACACAATGCCGACTTAAGTACAAGAGGACTGACACTCTCACTTTCTATGACTTGAATCTCTCCTGTGAGTCCAGTTTAAGATTCCGATGCTTCACTTCAGGTTTACTGTATACCTTGCACCTTCGTATTGACGATGAAACACAGAAATTGCATCCGAATTAAATGCCAAAGGCACAATGCCGACCTATGTACAAGAGCACTGACTTTCTCACTTTCTATGATTTGAACCTCTCCTGTGAGTCCAGTTTTACATTCCGATGCTTCACTTCAGGTTTACTGTATCCCTTGGACCTTCTTATTGACGATGAAACCCAGAAATTGCATCCGAATTCAATACAAAGGGCACAATGCCGACTTAAGTACAAGAGGACTGACACTCTCACTTTCTACGATTTGAACCTCTCCTGTGAGTCCAGTTTTAGATTCCGATGCTTCACTTCAAGATTACTGTATACCTTGCACTTTCTTATTGACGATGAAGTTCAGAAATTGAATCCGAATTTAATACAAAAGGCACAATGCAGGCCTAAGTACAAGAGGACTGACAAACTCACTTTCTACGATTTGGACCTCTCCTGTGAGTACGGTTTTACATTCCGATGCTTCACTTCAAGATAACTGTATACCTTGCACCTTCTTGTTGACGATGAAACACAGAAATTGCATCCGAATTTAATACAAAAGGCACAATGCCGACTTAAGTACAAGAGGAGTGACACTCTCACTTTCTACGATTTGAACCTCTCCTCTGAGTCCAGTTTTAGAATCTGATGCTTCACTTCAGGTTTACTTTATACCTTGCACCTTCTAATTGATGATGATACACAGAAATTGCATCCGAATCTAATACAAAAAGCACATTGTCGAGTTAAGTACAATAGGACTGACACTCTCACTTTCTACGATTTGAACCTCTCCTGTCAGTCCAGTTTTAGATTCCGATGCTTCACTTCAGGTTTACTGTATACCTTGCACCTTCTTATTGACGATGAAACACAGAAATTGCATCCGAATTTAATACAAAAGGCACAATGCCGACTTAAGTACAAGAGCACTGACACTCTCACTTTCTATGATTTGAACCTCTCCTGTGAGTCCAGTTTTAGATTCCGATGCTTCACTTCAAGTTTACTTTATACCTTGCACCTTCTTATTGACGATGAAACACGGAAATTAAATCCGATTTTAATACAAAAAGCACAATGCCGACTTAAGTACAAGGGGACTGACACTCTCACTTTCTACGATTTGAACCTCTCCTATGAGTCCAGTTTTAGATTCAGATGCTTCACTTCAAGATTACTGTATACCTTGTACCTTCTTGTTGACGATGAAACACAGAAGTTGCATCCGAATTCAATACAAAAGGCACATTGATGACTTAAGTACAAGAGGACTCACACTCTCACTGTCTATGACTTGAACCTCTCCTGTCAGTCCAGTTTTAGATTCCGATGCTTCATTTTCAAGATTACTGTATACCTTGCACCATCTTATTGACGATGAAACACGGAAATTAAATCCGATTTTAATACAAAAGGCACAATGCCGACTTAAGTACAAGGGGACTGACACTCTCACTTTCTACGATTTGAACCTCTCCTGTGAGTCCAGTTTTAGATTCCGATGCTTCACTTCAAGATTACTGTATACCTTGCACCTTCTTATTGACGATGAAACACAGAAATTGCATCCAAATTTAATACAAAATGCACAATGAAAACTTAAGTAAAAGAGGACTGACACTCTCACTTTCTATGATTTCAACCTCTCCTGTGAGTCCAGTTTTAGAATCCGATGCTTCACTTCAAGATTACTGTATACGTTGCGCCTTCTTATTGATGATGGAACACAGAAATTGCATCCGAATTTAATACAAAACGCACAATGCCGGCTTAAGTACAAGAGGACTGACAAACTCACTTTCTACGATTTGAACCTCTCCTGTGAGTACAGTTTTAGATTCCGATGCTTCACTTCAAGATTACTGTATACCTTGCACCTTCTTGTTGACGATGAAACACAGAAATTGCATCCGAATTTAATACAAAAGGCACAATGCCGACTTAAGTACAAGAGGACTGACACTCTCACTCTCTATGACTTGAACCTCTCCTGTGAGTCCTGTTTTAGATTGCGATGCTTCACTTTAGGTTTACTTTATACCTTGCACCTTCTTACTGACGATGAAACACAGAGTTTGCATCCGAATTTAATAAAAAGGGCACAATGCCGACTTAAGTACAAGAGGACTGACCGTCGCACTTTCAATGATTTGAACCTCTCCTTTGAGTCCAGTTTTAGAATCCGATGCTTCAATTCAGGTTTACTGTATACATTGCACCTTCTTATTGCGATGAAACACAGAAATTGCATCGTAATTTAACACAAAATGCACAATGCCGACTTAAGTACAAGAGGACTGACACTCTCACTTTCTATGATTTGAACCACTCCTGTGAGTCCTGTTTTAGATTCCGATGCTTCACTTCAGGTTTACTTTATACCTTGAACCTTCTTATTCACGATGAAACGCAGATATTGCATGCGAATTTAATACAAAAGGCACAATGCCGACTTAAGCACAAGAGGACTGACACTCCCACTTTCTATGATTTGAACCTCCCCTGTGGGTGCTGTTTTAGATTCCGATGCTTCACTTCAAGTTTACTGTATACCTTGCACCTTCTTATTGACGTTGAAACACAGAAATTGCATCCGAATTTAATACAAAATGCACTATGCCAACTTAAGTACAAGAGGACTGACAATCTCACTTTCAACGATTTGAACCTCTCCTGTGAGTCCAGTTTTAGATTCCGATGCTTCACTTCAGGCTTACTGTATACCTTGCACCTTCTTTTTGACGATGAAACACAGAAATTGCATCCGAATTTGATACAAAAAGCACAATGCCGACTTAAGTACAAGAGGACTGACACTCTCACTTTCTATGATTTGAACCTCTCCTGTGAGTCCAGTTTTAGATTCCGAAGCTTCACTTCAGGTTAATTGTATAACTTGCACCTTCTTATTGACTATGAAATACAGAAATTGCATCCGAATTTAATACAAAAGGCACAATGCCGACTTAAGTACAAGAGGACTGACACTCTCACTTTCTACGATTTGAACATCTCCTGTGAGTTCAGTTGTAGATTCCGATGCTTCACTTCTAGATTACTATATACCTTGTACCTTCTTATTGACGATGAAACACAGAAATTGCATCCGAATTTAATACAAAATGCACAATGCCGACTTAAGTACAAGAGGACTGACACTCTCACTTTCTATGATTTCAACCTCTCCTGTGAGTCCAGTTTTAGATTCCGATGCTTCACTTCAAGATTAGTGAATACCTTGCATCTTCATATTGACGATGAAACAAAGATATTGCATCCGAATTTAATACAAAAGGCACAATGCCGACTTGAGTACAAGAGGACTGATACTCTCACTTTCTACGAATTAGCCCTCTCCTGTGAGTCCCGTTTTAGATTCAGATGCTTCATATCAGGTTTACTGTATACCTTGCACGTTTTTATTGACGACTAAACACAGAAATTGCATCCGAATTTGAAACAAAAGGCACAATGCTGACTTAAGTTCAAGAGGACTGACACTCTCACTCTCTATGAATTGAACCTCTCCTCTGAGTCCAGTTTTAGATTCCGATGCTACACCTCAGGTTTAATTTATACCTTGCACCTTCTTATTGACGATGAAACACAAAAATTTCATCCGAATTTAATACAAAAGGCACAATGCCGACTTAAGTACAAGAGGACTGACCCTCTCACCTTCAACGATTTGAACCTCACCTGTGAGTCCAGTTTTAGATTCCGATGCTTCACTTCAGGTTTACTGTATACCTTGCACCATCTTATTGATGATGAAACACAGAAATTGCATCCGAATTTAATACAAAATGCACAATGCCAACTTAAGTACTAGATGACTGACACTCTCACTTTCTATGATTTGAACCTCTCCTGTGAGTCCAGTTTTAAATTCCGATGCTTCACTTCAAGATTATTGTATACCTTGCACCTTCTTATTGACGATGAAACACAGAAATTGTATCCGAATTTACTACAAAAGACACAATGCCGACTTAAGTACAAGAGGACTGACACTCTCACTTTCTATGACTTGAATCTCTCCTGTGAGTCCAGTTTAAGATTCCGATGCTTCACTTCAGGTTTACTGTATACCTTGCACCTTCGTATTGACGATGAAACACAGAAATTGCATCCGAATTAAATGCCAAAGGCACAATGCCGACCTATGTACAAGAGCACTGACTTTCTCACTTTCTATGATTTGAACCTATCCTGTGAGTCCAGTTTTACATTCCGATGCTTCACTTCAGGTTTACTGTATCCCTTGGACCTTCTTATTGACGATGAAACCCAGAAATTGCATCCGAATTCAATACAAAGGGCACAATGCCGACTTAAGTACAAGAGGACTGACACTCTCACTTTCTACGATTTGAACCTCTCCTGTGAGTCCAGTTTTAGATTCCGATGCTTCACTTCAAGATTACTGTATACCTTGCACTTTCTTATTGACGATGAAGTTCAGAAATTGAATCCGAATTTAATACAAAAGGCACAATGCAGGCCTAAGTACAAGAGGACTGACAAACTCACTTTCTACGATTTGGACCTCTCCTGTGAGTACGGTTTTACATTCCAATGCTTCACTTCAAGATAACTGTATACCTTGCACCTTCTTGTTGACGATGAAACACAGAAATTGCATCCGAATTTAATACAAAAGGCACAATGCCGACTTAAGTACAAGAGGAGTGACACTCTCACTTTCTACGATTTGAACCTCTCCTCTGAGTCCAGTTTTAGAATCTGATGCTTCACTTCAGGTTTACTTTATACCTTGCACCTTCTAATTGATGATGATACACAGAAATTGCATCCGAATCTAATACAAAAAGCACATTGTCGAGTTAAGTACAATAGGACTGACACTCTCACTTTCTACGATTTGAACCTCTCCTGTCAGTCCAGTTTTAGATTCCGATGCTTCACTTCAGGTTTACTGTATACCTTGCACCTTCTTATTGACGATGAAACACAGAAATTGCATCCGAATTTAATACAAAAGGCACAATGCCGACTTAAGTACAAGAGCACTGACACTCTCACTTTCTATGATTTGAACCTCTCCTGTGAGTCCAGTTTTAGATTCCGATGCTTCACTTCAAGTTTACTTTATACCTTGCACCTTCTTATTGACGATGAAACACGGAAATTAAATCCGATTTTAATACAAAAAGCACAATGCCGACTTAAGTACAAGGGGACTGACACTCTCACTTTCTACGATTTGAACCTCTCCTATGAGTCCAGTTTTAGATTCAGATGCTTCACTTCAAGATTACTGTATACCTTGTACCTTCTTGTTGACGATGAAACACAGAAGTTGCATCCGAATTCAATACAAAAGGCACATTGATGACTTAAGTACAAGAGGACTCACACTCTCACTGTCTATGACTTGAACCTCTCCTGTCAGTCCAGTTTTAGATTCCGATGCTTCATTTTCAAGATTACTGTATACCTTGCACCATCTTATTGACGATGAAACACGGAAATTAAATCCGATTTTAATACAAAAGGCACAATGCCGACTTAAGTACAAGGGGACTGACACTCTCACTTTCTACGATTTGAACCTCTCCTGTGAGTCCAGTTTTAGATTCCGATGCTTCACTTCAAGATTACTGTATACCTTGCACCTTCTTATTGACGATGAAACACAGAAATTGCATCCGAATTTAATACAAAATGCACAATGAAAACTTAAGTAAAAGAGGACTGACACTCTCACTTTCTATGATTTCAACCTCTCCTGTGAGTCCAGTTTTAGAATCCGATGCTTCACTTCAAGATTACTGTATACGTTGCGCCTTCTTATTGACGATGGAACACAGAAATTGCATCCGAATTTAATACAAAACGCACAATGCCGGCTTAAGTACAAGAGGACTGACAAACTCACTTTCTACGATTTGAACCTCTCCTGTGAGTACAGTTTTAGATTCCGATGCTTCACTTCAAGATTACTGTATACCTTGCACCTTCTTGTTGACGATGAAACACAGAAATTGCATCCGAATTTAATACAAAAGGCACAATGCCGACTTAAGTACAAGAGGACTGACACTCTCACTCTCTATGACTTGAACCTCTCCTGTGAGTCCTGTTTTAGATTGCGATGCTTCACTTTAGGTTTACTTTATACCTTGCACCTTCTTACTGACGATGAAACACAGAGTTTGCATCCGAATTTAATAAAAAGGGCACAATGCCGACTTAAGTACAAGAGGACTGACCGTCGCACTTTCAATGATTTGAACCTCTCCTTTGAGTCCAGTTTTAGAATCCGATGCTTCAATTCAGGTTTACTGTATACATTGCACCTTCTTATTGCGATGAAACACAGAAATTGCATCGTAATTTAACACAAAATGCACAATGCCGACTTAAGTACAAGAGGACTGACACTCTCACTTTCTATGATTTGAACCACTCCTGTGAGTCCTGTTTTAGATTCCGATGCTTCACTTCAGGTTTACTTTATACCTTGAACCTTCTTATTCACGATGAAACGCAGATATTGCATGCGAATTTAATACAAAAGGCACAATGCCGACTTAAGCACAAGAGGACTGACACTCCCACTTTCTATGATTTGAACCTCCCCTGTGGGTGCTGTTTTAGATTCCGATGCTTCACTTCAAGTTTACTGTATACCTTGCACCTTCTTATTGACGTTGAAACACAGAAATTGCATCCGAATTTAATACAAAATGCACTATGCCAACTTAAGTACAAGAGGACTGACAATCTCACTTTCAACGATTTGAACCTCTCCTGTGAGTCCAGTTTTAGATTCCGATGCTTCACTTCAGGCTTACTGTATACCTTGCACCTTCTTTTTGACGATGAAACACAGAAATTGCATCCGAATTTGATACAAAAAGCACAATGCCGACTTAAGTACAAGAGGACTGACACTCTCACTTTCTATGATTTGAACCTCTCCTGTGAGTCCAGTTTTAGATTCCGAAGCTTCACTTCAGGTTAATTGTATAACTTGCACCTTCTTATTGACTATGAAATACAGAAATTGCATCCGAATTTAATACAAAAGGCACAATGCCGACTTAAGTACAAGAGGACTGACACTCTCACTTTCTACGATTTGAACATCTCCTGTGAGTTCAGTTGTAGATTCCGATGCTTCACTTCTAGATTACTATATACCTTGTACCTTCTTATTGACGATGAAACACAGAAATTGCATCCGAATTTAATACAAAATGCACAATGCCGACTTAAGTACAAGAGGACTGACACTCTCACTTTCTATGATTTCAACCTCTCCTGTGAGTCCAGTTTTAGATTCCGATGCTTCACTTCAAGATTAGTGAATACCTTGCATCTTCATATTGACGATGAAACAAAGATATTGCATCCGAATTTAATACAAAAGGCACAATGCCGACTTGAGTACAAGAGGACTGATACTCTCACTTTCTACGAATTAGCCCTCTCCTGTGAGTCCCGTTTTAGATTCAGATGCTTCATATCAGGTTTACTGTATACCTTGCACGTTTTTATTGACGACTAAACACAGAAATTGCATCCGAATTTGAAACAAAAGGCACAATGCTGACTTAAGTTCAAGAGGACTGACACTCTCACTCTCTATGAATTGAACCTCTCCTCTGAGTCCAGTTTTAGATTCCGATGCTACACCTCAGGTTTAATTTATACCTTGCACCTTCTTATTGACGATGAAACACAAAAATTGCATCCGAATTTAATACAAAAGGCACAATGCCGACTTAAGTACAAGAGGACTGACCCTCTCACCTTCAACGATTTGAACCTCACCTGTGAGTCCAGTTTTAGATTCCGATGCTTCACTTCAGGTTTACTGTATACCTTGCACCATCTTATTGATGATGAAACACAGAAATTGCATCCGAATTTAATACAAAATGCACAATGCCAACTTAAGTACTAGATGACTGACACTCTCACTTTCTATGATTTGAACCTCTCCTGTGAGTCCAGTTTTAAATTCCGATGCTTCACTTCAAGATTATTGTATACCTTGCACCTTCTTATTGACGATGAAACACAGAAATTGTATCCGAATTTACTACAAAAGACACAATGCCGACTTAAGTACAAGAGGACTGACACTCTCACTTTCTATGACTTGAATCTCTCCTGTGAGTCCAGTTTAAGATTCCGATGCTTCACTTCAGGTTTACTGTATACCTTGCACCTTCGTATTGACGATGAAACACAGAAATTGCATCCGAATTAAATGCCAAAGGCACAATGCCGACCTATGTACAAGAGCACTGACTTTCTCACTTTCTATGATTTGAACCTCTCCTGTGAGTCCAGTTTTACATTCCGATGCTTCACTTCAGGTTTACTGTATCCCTTGGACCTTCTTATTGACGATGAAACCCAGAAATTGCATCCGAATTCAATACAAAGGGCACAATGCCGACTTAAGTACAAGAGGACTGACACTCTCACTTTCTACGATTTGAACCTCTCCTGTGAGTCCAGTTTTAGATTCCGATGCTTCACTTCAAGATTACTGTATACCTTGCACTTTCTTATTGACGATGAAGTTCAGAAATTGAATCCGAATTTAATACAAAAGGCACAATGCAGGCCTAAGTACAAGAGGACTGACAAACTCACTTTCTACGATTTGGACCTCTCCTGTGAGTACGGTTTTACATTCCGATGCTTCACTTCAAGATAACTGTATACCTTGCACTTTCTTGTTGACGATGAAACACAGAAATTGCATCCGAATTTAATACAAAAGGCACAATGCCGACTTAAGTACAAGAGGAGTGACACTCTCACTTTCTACGATTTGAACCTCTCCTGTGAGTCCAGTTTTAGAATCTGATGCTTCACTTCAAGTTTACTTTATACCTTGCACCTTCTTATTGACGATGAAACACGGAAATTAAATCCGATTTTAATACAAAAAGCACAATGCCGACTTAAGTACAAGAGCACTGACACTCTCACTTTCTATGATTTGAACCTCTCCTGTGAGTCCAGTTTTAGATTCCGATGCTTCACTTCAAGTTTACTTTATACCTTGCACCTTCTTATTGACGATGAAACATGGAAATTAAATCCGATTTTAATACAAAAAGCACAATGCCGACTTAAGTACAAGGGGACTGACACTGTCACTTTCTACGATTTGAACCTCTCCTATGAGTCCAGTTTTAGATTCAGATGCTTCACTTCAAGATTACTGTATACCTTGTACCTTCTTGTTGACGATGAAACACAGAAGTTGCATCCGAATTCAATACAAAAGGCACAATGATGACTTAAGTACAAGAGGACTCACACTCTCACTGTCTATGACTTGAACCTCTCCTGTGAGTCCAGTTTTAGATTCCGATGCTTCATTTTCAAGATTACTGTATACCTTGCACCTTCTTATTGACGATGAAACACGGAAATTAAATCCGATTTTAATACAAAAGGCACAATGCCGACTTAAGTACAAGGGGACTGACACTCTCACTTTCTACGATTTGAACCTCTCCTGTGAGTCCAGTTTTAGATTCCGATGCTTCACTTCAAGATTACTGTATACCTTGCACCTTCTTATTGACGATGAAACACAGAAATTGCATCCGAATTTAATACAAAATGCACAATGAAAACTTAAGTAAAAGAGGTCTGACACTCTCACTTTCTATGATTTCAACCTCTCCTGTGAGTCCAGTTTTAGAATCCGATGCTTCACTTCAAGATTACTGTATACCTTGCACCTTCTTATTGACGATGGAACACAGAAATCGCATCCGAATTTAATACAAAACGCACAATACCGGCTTAAGTACAAGAGGACTGACAAACTCACTTTCTACGATTTGAACCTCTCCTGTGAGTACAGTTTTAGATTCCGATGCTTCACTTCAAGATTACTGTATACCTTGCACCTTCTTGTTGACGATGAAACACAGATATTGCATCCGAATTTAATACAAAAGGCACAATGCCGACTTAAGTACAAGAGGACTGACACTCTCACTCTCTATGACTTGAACCTCTCCTGTGAGTCCAGTTTTAGATTGCGATGCTTCACTTTAGGTTTACTTTATACCTTGCACCTTCTTACTGACGATGAAACACAGAGTTTGCATCCGAATTTAATAAAAAGGGCACAATGCCGACTTAAGTACAAGAGGACTGACCGTCGCACTTTCAATGATTTGAACGTCTCCTTTGAGTCCAGTTTTAGAATCCGATGCTTCAATTCAGGTTTACTGTATACCTTGCACCTTCTTATTGCGATGAAACACAGAAATTGCATCGTAATTTAACACAAAATGCACAATGCCGACTTAAGTACAAGAGGACTGACACTATCACTTTCTCTGATTTGAACCTCTCCTGTGAGTCCAGTTTTAGATTCCGATGCTTCACTTCAGGATTACTGTATACCTTGGACCTTCTTACTGACGATGAAACACAGAAATTGCATCCGAATTTCATACAAAAGGCACAATGATGACTTAAGTACAAGAGGACTGACACTCTCAATTTCAACGGTTTGAACCTCTCCTGTGAGTCCAGTTTTAGATTCCGATGCTTCACTTCAGGTTTACTGTATACCTTGCACATTCTTATTGACGATGAAACACAGAAATTGCATCCGAATTATATACAAAATGCACTATGCCCACTTAAGTACAAGAGGACTGACACTCTCACTTCCTACGATTTGAACCACTCCTGTGAGTCCAGTTTTAGATTCCGATGCTTCACTTCAAGATTACTGTATACCTTGCACCTTCTTATTGACGATGAAACACAGAAATTGCATCCGAATTTAATACAAAATGCACAATGCCGACTTAAGTACAAGACGACTGACACACTCACTTTCTATGATTTCAACCTCTCCTGTGAGTCCAGTTTTAGAATCCGATGCTTCACTTTAAGATTACTGTATACCTTGCACCTTCTTGTTGAAGATGGAACAAAGAAATTGCATCCGAATTTATACAAAAGGCACAATGCCGGCTTAAGTACAAGAGGACTGACAAACTCACTTTCTACGAATTGAACCTCTCCAGAGAGTATAGTTTTAGATTCCGATGCTTCACTTCAAGATTACTGTATACTTTGCACCTTCTTGTTGACGATGAAACACAGAAATTGCATCCGAATTTAATACAAAAGGCACAATGCCGACTTAAGTACAAGAGGACTGACAATCTCACTTTCAACGATTTGAACCTCTCCTGTGAGTCCAGTTTCAGATTCCGATGCTTCACTTCAGGTTTACTGTATACCTTGCACCTTGTTATTGACGATGAGACACAGAAATTGCATCCGAATTTAATACAGAAGGCACAATGCCGACTTAAGTACAAGAGGACAGACACTGTCACTTTCTACGATTTGAACCTCTCCTCTGCGTCCAGTTTAAATTCCGATGCTTCACTTCAGGTTTAGTGTATCCCTTGGACCTTCTTATTGACGATGAAACACAGAGATTGCATCCGAATTTAGTACAAAAGGCACAATGCTGACTTAAGTACAAGGGGACTGACTAACTCACTTTCTATGATTTTAACCTCTCCTGTGAGTCCAGTTTTAGATTCCGATGCTTCACTTTAGGTGTACTGTATCCCTTGCACCTTCTTATTGACGATGAAACACATAGTTTGCATCCGAATTTAATACAAAAGGCACAATGCCGACTTAAGTACAAGAGGGCTGACACTCTAACTTTCAATGATTTGAACCTCTCCTGTGAGTCCTGTTTCAGATTCCGATGCTTCACTTCAGCTTTACTGTATATCTTGGACCTTCTTATTGACGATGAAACACAGAAATTGCATCCGAATTTAATACAAAAGGCACACTGCCGACTTAAGTACAAGAGGACTGACACTCTCACTTTCTATGATTTGAACCTCTCCTGTGAGTCCAGTTTTAGATTCCGATGCTTCACTTCAGGTTTACTTTATACCTTGAACCTTCTTATTCACGATGAAACACAGAAATTGCATCCGAATTTAATACAAAAGGCACAATGCCGACTTAAGTACAAGAGGACTGACACTCTCACTTTCTACTATTTGAACATCTCCTGTGAGTCCAGTTGTAGATTCCGACCCTTCACTTCTAGATTGCTGTATACCTTGCACCTTCTTATTGACGATGAAACACAGAAATTGCATCCGAATTAAATACAAAATGCACAATGCCAACTTAAGTACAAGAGGACTGACTCTCTCACATTCTATGACTTAAACCTCTCCTGTGAGTTAAGTTTTAGTTTCCGATGCTTCATTTTCAAGATTACTGTATACCTTGCATCTTCATATTGACAATGAAACACAGAAACTGCATCGGACTTAAATACAAACGGCACAATGCCGACTTAAGTGCAAGAAGACTGACAAACTCACTTTCTACGATTTGAACCTCTCCTGTGAGTCCAGTTTTAGATTCCGATGCTTCACTTAAAGATTACTGTGTACCTTGCACCTTCTTATTGACGATGAGACACAGAAATTGCATCCGAATTCAATACAAAAAGGCACAATGCCGATTAAATACAAGAGGACAGACACTCTCACTTTCTGCGATTTGAACCTCTCCTGTGAGTCCAGTCTTAGATTCTGATGCTTCACTTCAAGATTACTGTGTACCTTGCACATTCTTATTGACGATGAGACACAGAAATTGCATCCGAATTTAATACAAAATGCACAATGCCGACTTAAGTACAAGACGACTGACACTCTCACTTTCTATGATTTCAACCTCTCCTGTGAGTCCAGTTTTAGAATGCGATGCTTTACTTCAAGATTACTGTGTACCTTGCACCTTCTTATTGAAGATGGAACAAAGAAATTGCATCCGAATTTAATACAAAATGCACAATGCCGGCTTAAGTACAAGAGGACTGACAAACTCACTTTCTGCGATTTGAACCTCTCCAGAGAGTACAGTTTTAGATTCCGATGCTTCACTTTAAAATTACTGTATACCTTGCACCTTCTTGTTGACGATGAAACACAGAAATTGCATCCGAATGTAATACAAAAGGCACAATGCCGACTTAAGTACAAGAGGAATGACTCTCTCACTTTCCACGATTTGAACCTCTCCTGTGATTCCAGTTTTAGATTCTGATGCTTCACATCAGGTTTACTGTATACTTTGCACCTTTTTATTGACGATTAAACACAGAAATTGCATCCGAATTTAAAACAAAAGGCACAATGCTGACTTAAGTACAAGAGAACTGACACTCTCACTTCCTATGATTTGAACCTCTCCTCTGAGTCCAGTTTTAGATTCCGATGCTTCACTTCAGGTTTACTTTATACCTTGCACCTTCTTATTGACGATGAAACACAGAAATTGCATCCGAATTTAATACAAAAGGCACAATACCGGCTTAAGTACAAGCGGACTGACACTCTCACTATCTATGATTTGAACCTCTCCTGTGAGTCCAGTTTTAGATTCCGATGCTTCACTTCAAGATTACTGTGTACCTTGCACCTTCTTACTGACAATGAGACACAGAAATTGCATCCGAATTTAATACAAAAGGCACAATGCCGATTAAATACAAGAGGACAGACACTCTCACTTTCTACGATTTGAACCTCTCCCCTGAGTCCAGTTTTAGATTCAGATGCTTCACTTCAGGTTTATTGTATCCCTTGGACCTTCTTATTGACGATGAAACACAGAGATTGCATCCGAATTTAGTACAAAAGGCACAATGCTGACTTAAGTACAAGGGGACTCACTCTCTCACTTTCTATGATTTTAACCTCTCCTGTGAGTCCAGTTTTAGATTCCGATGCTTCACTTTAGGTGTACTGTATCCCTTGGACCTTCTTATTGACGATGAAACACATAGTTTGCATCCGAATTTAATACATAAGGCACAATGCCGACTTAAGTACAAGAGGACTGACAATCTCACTTTCAACGATTTGAACCTCTCCTGTGAGTCCAGTTTCAGATTCCGATGCTTCACTTCAGGTTTACTGTATACCTTGCACCTTCTTATTGACGATGAGACACAGAAATTGCATCCGAATTTAATACAAAACGCACAATGCCGACTTAAGTACAAGAGGACAGACACTGTCACTTTCTACGAGTTGAACCTCTCCTCTGAGTCCAGTTTAAATTCCGATGCTTCACTTCAGGTTTAGTGTATCCCTTGGACCTTCTTATTGACGATGAAACACAGAGATTGCATCCGAATGTAGTACAAAGGGCACAATGCTGACTTAAGTACAAGGGGACTGACTAACTCACTTTCTATGATTTTAACCTCTCCTGTGAGTCCAGTTTTAGATTCCGATGCTTCACTTTAGGTGTACTGTATCCCTTGCACCTTCTTATTGACGATGAAACACATAGTTTGCATCCGAATTTAATACAAAAGGCACAATGCCGACTTAAGTACAAGAGGACTGACACCTTAACTTTCAATGATTTGAACCTCTCCTGTGAGTCCTGTTTCAGATTCCGATGCTTCACTTCAGGTTTACTGTATACCTTGCACCTTCTTATTGACGATGAGACACAGAAATTGCATCCGAATTTAATACAAAAGGCACACTGCCGACTTAAGTACAAGAGGACTGACACTCTCACTTTCTATGATTTGAACCTCAACTGTGAGTCCAGTTTTAGATTCCGATGCTTCACTTTAGGTGTACTGTATCCCTTGGACCTTCTTATTGACGATGAAACACATAGTTTGCATCCGAATTTAATACATAAGGCACAATGCCGACTTAAGTACAAGAGGACTGACAATCTCACTTTCAACGATTTGAACCTCTCCTGTGAGTCCAGTTTCAGATTCCGATGCTTCACTTCAGGTTTACTGTATACCTTGCACCTTCTTATTGACGATGAGACACAGAAATTGCATCCGAATTTAATACAAAAGGCACACTGCCGACTTAAGTACAAGAGGACTGACACTCTCACTTTCTATGATTTGAACCTCAACTGTGAGTCCAGTTTTAGATTCCGATGCTTCACTTCAGGTTTACTTTATACCTTGAACCTTCTTATTCACGATGAAACACAGAAATTGCATCCGAATTTAATACAAAAGGCACAATGCCGACTTAAGTACAAGAGGACTGACACTCTCCCTTTCTACGATTTGAACATCTCCTGTGAGTCCAGTTGTAGATTCCGATCCTTCACTTCTAGATTGCTGTATACCTTGCACCTTCTTATTGACGATGAAACACAGAAATTGCATCCGAATTTATTACAAAATGCACAATGCCAACTTAAGTACAAGAGGACTGACTCTCTCACATTCTATGATTTAAACCTCTCCTGTGACTTAAGTTTTAGTTTCCGATGCTTCATTTTCAAGATTACTGTATACCTTGCACCTTCTTATTGACAATGAAACACAGAAACTGCATCGGACTTAAATACAAACGGCACAATGCCGACTTAAGTACAAGAGGACTGACACTCTCACTTCCTATGATTTCAACCTCTCCTGTGAGTCCAATTTTAGATTCCGATGCTTCACTTCAAGATTAGTGTATACCTTGCATCTTCATATTGACGATGAAACAAAGATATTGCATCCGAATTTAATACAAAAGTCACAATGACGGCTTAAGTGCAAGAAGACTGACAAACTCACTTTCTACGATTTGAACCTCTCCTGTGAGTCCAGTTTTAGATTCCGATGCTTCACTTCAAGATTACTGTGTACCTTGCACCTTCTTATTGACGATGAGACACAGAAATTGCATCCGAATTAAATACAAAGAGGCACAATGCCGATTAAATACAAGAGGACAGACACTCTCACTTTCTACGATTTGAACCTCTCCTGTGAGTCCAGTTTTAGATTCCGATGCTTCACTTCAGGTTTACTTTATACCTTGCACCTTCTTACTGACGATGAAACACAGAAATTGCATCCGAATTTAATACAAAAGGCACAATACCGACTTAAGTACAAGCGGACTGACACTCTCACTATCTATGATTTGAACCTCTCCTGTGAGTCCAGTTTTAGATTCCGATGCTTCACTTCAAGATTACTTTGTACCTTGCACCTTCTTACTGACGATGAGACACAGAAATTGCATCCGAATTTAATACAAAAAGGCACAATGCCGATTAAATACAAGAGGACAGACACTCTCACTTTCTACGACTTGAACCTCTCCCCTGAGTCCAGTTTTAGATTCAGATGCTTCACTTCAGGTTTATTGTATCCCTTGGACCTTCTTATTGACGATGAAACACAGAGATTGCATCCGAATTTAGTACAAAAGGCACAATGCTGACTTAAGTACAAGGGGACTGACTCTCTCACTTTCTATGATTTTAACCTCTCCTGTGAGTCCAGTTTTAGATTCCGATGCTTCACTTTAGGTGTACTGTATCCCTTGGACCTTCTTATTGACGATGAAACACATAGTTTGCATCCGAATTTAATACATAAGGGACAATGCCGACTTAAGTACAAGAGGGCTGACACTCTAACTTTCAATGATTTGAACCTCTCCTGTGAGTTTAGTTTTAGATTCCGATGCTTCACTTCAGGTTTACTTTATACCTTGAACCTTCTTATTCACGATGAAACAAAGAAATTGCTTCCGAATTTAATACAAAAGTCACAATGCCGACTTAAGTACAAGAGGACTGACAATCTCACTTTCAACGATTTGAACCTCTCCTGTGAGTCCAGTTTCAGATTCCGATGCTTCACTTCAGGTTTACTGTATACCTTGCACCTTCTTATTGACTATGAAATACAGAAATTGCATCTGAATTTAATACAAAATGCACAATGCCGACTTAAGTACAAGAGGACTGACACTATCACTTTCTCTGAGTTGAACCTCTCCTGTGAGTCCAGTTTTACATTCCGATGCTTCATTTTCAAGAATACTGTATACCTTGCAGCTTCTTATTGACGATGAAAGACGGAAATTGCATCCGATTTTAATACAAAAGGCACAATGCCGACTTAAGTACAAGAGGACTGACACTCTCACTTTCTACGAATTGAACCACTCCTGTGAGTCCAGTTTTAGATTCCGATGCTTGACTTCAAGATTACTGTATACCTTGCACCTTCTTATTGAAGATGGAACAAAGAAATTGCAACCGAATTTAATACAAAAGGCACAATGCCGGCTTAAGTACAAGAGAACTGACAAACTCACTTTCTACGATTTGAACCTCTCCAGAGAGTACAGTTTTAGATTCCGATGCTTCACTTTAAGATTACTGTATACCTTGCACCTTCTTGTTGACGATGAAACACAGAAATTGCATCCGAATTTAATACAAAAGGCACAATGCCGACTTAAGTACAAAAGGAATGACACTCTCACTTTCTACGATTTGAACCTCTCCTGTGTTTCCAGTTTTAGATTCTGATGCTTCACATCAGGTTTACTGTATACTTTGCACCTTTTTATTGACGATTAAACACAGAAATTGCATCCGAATTTAAAACAAAAGGCACAATGCTGACTTAAGTACAAGAGGACTGACACTCTCACTTCCTATGATTTGAGCCTCTCCTCTGAGTCCAGTTTTAGATTCCGATGCTTCACTTCAGGTTTACTTTATACCTTGCACCTTCTTATTGACGATGAAATACAGAAATTGCATCCGAATTTAATACAAAAGGCACAATACCGACTTAAGTAAAAGCGGACTGACACTCTCACTATCTATGATTTGAACCTCTCCTGTGAGTCCAGTTTTAGATTCCGATGCTTCACTTCAAGAATACTGTGTACCTTGCACCTTCTTATTGACGATGAGACACAGATATTGCATCCGAATTTAATACAAAAAGGCACAATGCCGATTAAATAAAAGAGGACAGACACTCTCACTTTCTACGATTTGAACCTCTCCCCTGAGTCCAGTTTAGGATTCCGATGCTTCACTTCAGGTTTAGTGTATCCCTTGGACCTTCTTATTGACGATGAAACACAGAGATTGCATCCGAATATAGTACAAAAGGCACAATGCTGACTTAAGTACAAGGGGACTGACTCTCTCACTTTCTATGATTTTAACCTCTCCTGTGAGTCCAGTTTTAGATTCTGATGCTTCACTTTAGGTGTACTGTATTCCTTGGACCATCTTATAGACGATGAAACACATAGTTTGCATCCGAATTTATTACATAAGGCACAATGCCGACTTAAGTACACGAGGGCTGACACTCTAACTTTCAATGATTTGAACCACTCCTGTGAGTCCAGTTTTAGATTCCGATGCTTCACTTCAGGATTACTTTATACCTTGAACCTTCTTATTCACGATGAAACACAGAAATTGCATCCGAATTTAATACAAAAGTCACAATGCCAACTTAAGTACAAGAGGACTGACAATCTCACTTTCAACGATTTGAACCTCTCCTGTGAGTCCAGTTTCAGATTCCGATGCTTCTCTTCAGGTTTACTGTATACCTTGCACCTTCTTATTGACTATGAAATACAGAAATTGCATCCGAATTTAATACAAAAGGCACAATGCCGACTTAAGTACAAGAGGACTGACACTCTCACTTTCTACGATTTGAACATCTCCATTGAGTCCAGTTGTAGATTCCGATGCTTCACTTCTAGATTGCTGTATACCTTGCACCTTCTTATTGACGATGAAACACAGAAATTGCATCCGAATTTAATACAAAATGCACAATGCCGACTTAAGTACAAGAGGACTGACACTCTCACATTCTATGATTTAAACCTCTCCTGTGAGTTAAGTTTTAGTTTCCGATGCTTCATTTTCAAGATTACTGTATACCTTGCACCTTCTTATTGACGATGAAACACAGAAACTGCATCGGATTGAAATACAAACGGCACAATGCCGACTTAAGTACAACAGGACTGACACTCTCACTTTCAACGATTTGAACCTCTCCTGTGAGTCCAGTTTTGGATTCCGATGCTTCACTTCAAGATTACTGTATACCTTGCATCTTCTTATTGCCGATGAAACTCAGAAATTGCATCCGAATTTAATACAAAAGTCACAATGACGGCTTAAGTGCAAGAGGACTGACAAACTCACTTTCTACGATTTTAACCTCTCCTGTGACTACAGTTTTGGATTCCGATGCTTCACTTCAAGATTACTGTATACCTTGCACCTTCTTGTTGACGATGAAACACAGATATTGCATTAGAATTTAATACAAAAGGCAAATGCCGACTTAAGTACAAGAGGACTGACACTCTCACTTTCTACGATTTGACCATCTCCTGTGAGTCCAGTTTTAGATTCTGATGCTTCATTTCAGGTTTAATGGATATCTTGCACCTTCTTATTGACGATGAAACACAGAAATTGCATCCGAATTTAATACAAAAGGCACAATGCCGACTTAAGAACAAGAGGACTGACACTCTCACTTTCTATGATTTGAACCTCTTCTGTGAGTCCAGTTTTAGATTCCGATGCTTCACTTCAGGTTTACTTTATACCTTGCACCTTCTTATTGATTATGAAACACAGAAAATGCATCCGAATTGAATACAAAATGCACAATGCCGACTTAAGTACACGAGGACTGACACTCTCACTTTCAATTATTTGAACCTCTCCTGTGAGTCCAGTTTTAGATTCCGATGCTTCACTTCAGGTTTACTGTATACCTTGCACCATATTATTGACGATGAAACACAGAAATTGCATCCGAATTTAATACAAAAGGCACAATGCTAACTTAAGTACAAGAGGACTGACACTCTCACTTTCTATGATTTGAACCTCTCCTGAGAGTCCAGTTTTAGATTCCGATGCTTCACTTCAGGTTTACTTTATACCTTGCACCTTCTTATTGACGATGAAATACAGAAATTGCATGCGAATTTAATACAAAAGGCACAATGCCGACTTTAGTACAAAAGGACTAACACTCCCGCTTTCTATGACTTGAACCTCACCTGATGGTCCAGTTTTAGATTCCGATGCTTCACTTGAGGTTTACTGTATACCTTGCACCTTCTTATTGACGATGAAACACAGAATTTGCATCCGAATTTAATACAAAAGGCACAATGCCGACTTAAGTACAAGGGGACTGACACCCTTACTTTCTACGATTTGAACCTCTAATGTGAGTCCAGTTTTAGATTCCGATACTTCACTTCAGATTTACTGTATACCTTGCATTTTCTTATTGACGATGAAACACAGAAATTGCATCCAAATTTAATATAAAATTCACCATGCCGACTTAAGTACCAGAGGACTGACACTCTCACTTTCCATCATTTGATCCTCTCCTGTGAGTCCAGATTTGGATTCCGATGATTCACTTCAGGTTTACTGTATAACTTGCTCTTTCTTATTGACGATGAAACACAGAAATTGCATCCGAATTTAATACAAAAGGCACAATGCCGACTTAAGTACAAGAGGACTGACACTCTCACTTTCTACAATTTGAACATCTTCTGTGAGTCCAGTTTCAGCTTCCGATGCTTCACTTCATAATTACTGTATACCTTGCACCTTCTTATTGACGATGAAACACGGAAATTGCATCCGAATTTAATACAAAAGGAACAATGCCGACTTAAGTGCAAGAGGACTGACACTCTCACTTTCTATGATTTGAACCTCTCCTGTGAGTTCAGTTTTAGATTCCGATGCTTCATTTTCAAGATTACTGTATACCTTGCACCTTCTAATTGACGATGAAACACAAAAATTGCATCCGATTTTAATACAAAAGGCACAATGCCGACTTAAGTACAGGGTGACTGACACTCTCACTTTCTACGATTTGTACCTCTCTTGTGAGTCCTGTTTTGGATTCCGTTGCTTCACTTCAAGATTACTGTATACCTTGCACCTTCTTACTGACGATGAAACACAGAAATTGCATCCGAATTTAATACAAAAGGCACAATGCCGGCTTAAGTACAAGAGGACTGACAAACTCACATTCTACGATTTGAACCTCTCCTGTGAGTACAGTTTTAGATTCCGATGCTTCACTTCAAGTTTACTGTATACTTGCACCTTCTTGTTGACGATGAAAGACAGAAATTGCATCCGAATTTATTACAAATGGCAAATGCCGACTTAAGTACAAGAGGACTGACACTCTCACTTTCTACGATTTAGCCCTCTCCTGTGAGTCCAGTTTTAGATTCAGATGCTTCACATCAGGTTTACTGTATATCTGGCACCTTTTTATTGACGATTAAACACAGAAATTGCATCCGAATTTAAAACAAAAGGCACAATGCTGACTTAAGTACATGAGGACTGGCACCATTACTCTCTATGATTTGAACCTCTCCTCTGAGTCCAGTTTTAGATTCCGATGCTTCACTTCAGGTTTACTTTATACCTTGCACCTTCTAATTGACGATGAAACACAGAAATTGCATCGGAATTTAATACAAAAGGCACAATGCCGAATCAAGTACAAGAGGACTGACCCTCTCACCTTCAACGATTTGAACCTCTCCTGTGAGTCCAGTTTTAGATTCCGATGCTTCACTTCAGGCTTACTGTATACCTTGCACCATCTCACTGACGATGAAACATAGAAATTGCATCCGAATTTATTTCAAAATGCACAATGCCGACTTAAGTACTAGATGGCTGACACTCTCACTTTCTATGATTTGAACCTCACCTGTGAGTCCAGTTTTAGATTCCGATGCTTCACTTCAGGATTACTGTATCCCTTGGACCTTCTTATTGACGATGAATCCCAGAAATTGCATCCGAATTTAATACAAAGGGCACAATGCCTACTTAAGTACAAGAGGACTGACACTCTCACTTTCTATGATTTCAACCTCTCCTGTGAGTCCAATTTTAGATTCCGATGCTTCACTTCAAGATTAGTGTATACCTTGCATCACCATATTGACGATGAAACACAGATATTACTTTAGAATTTAATACAAAATACAAATGCCGACTTAAGTACAAGAGGACTGACACTCTCACTTTCTACGATTTGGCCCTCTCCTGTGAGTCCAGTTGTAGATTCTGATGCTTCATTTCAGGTTTACTGTATATCTTGCACCTTCTTATTGACGATGAAACACAGAAATTGCATCCGAATTTAATACAAAAGGCACAATGCCGACTTAAGTACAACAGGACTGACACTCTCACTTTCTATGATTTGAACCTCTTCTGTGAGTCCAGTTTTAGATTCCGATGCTTCACTTCAGGTTTACTTTATACCTTGCACCTTCTTATTGATTATGAAACACAGAAATTGCATCCGAATTTAATACAAAATTCACAATGCCGACTTAAGTACAAGAGGACTGACCTCTCACTTTCAACTATTTGAACCTCTCCTGTGAGTCCAGTTTCAGATTCCGATGCTTCACTTCAGGTTTACTGTATACCTTGCACCATATTATTGACGATGAAACACAGAAATTGCATCCGAATTTAATACTAAAGGCACAATGCCAACTTAAGTACAAGAGGACTGACACTCTCACTTTCTATGATTTGAACCTCTCCTGAGAGTCCAGTTTTAGATTCCGATGCTTCACTTCAGGTTTACTTTATTCCTTGCACCTTCTTATTGACGATGAAATACAGAAATTGCATGCGAATTTAATACAAAAGGCACAATGCCGACTTTAGTACAAAAGGACTGACACTCCCACTTTCTATGACTTGAACCTCACCTGATGGTCCAGTTTTAGATTCCGATGCATCACTTGAGGTTTACTGTATACCTTGCACCTTCTTATTGACGATGAAACACAGAATTTGCATCCGAATTTAATACAAAAGGCACAATGCCGACTTAAGTACAAGAGGACTGACACTCTTACTTTCTACGATTTGAACCTCTCCTGTGAGTCCAGTTTTAGATTCCGATACTTCACTTCAGGTTTACTGTATACCTTCCACCTTCTTATTGACGATGAAACACAGAAATTGCATCCGAATTTAATACCAAAGGCTCAATGCCGCCTTAAGTACAAGAGGACTGACACTCTCACTTTCTATAGTGAACCCCTCCTGTGAGTCCAGTTTTAGATTCCGATGCTTCACTTCATTTTTACTTTATACCTTGCACCTTCTTATTGACGATGAAACACAGAAATTTAATCCGAATTTAATACAAAAGGCAGAATGCCGACTTTAGTACAAGAGGATTGACAATCTCACTTTCAACGATTTGAACCTTTCCTGTGAGTCCAGTTTTAGATTCCGATGCTTCACTTCAGGTTTACTTTATACCTTGCACCTTATAATTGACGATGAAACACAGAAATTGCATCCAAATGTAATACAAAATTCACCATGCCGACTTAAGTACCAGAGGACTGACACTCTCACTTTCCATGATTTGATCCTCTCCTGTGAGTCCAGTTTTAGATTCCGATGACTCACTTCAGGTTTACTGTATAACTTGCTCTTTCTTATTGACGATGAAACACAGAAATTGCATCCGAATTTAATACAAAAGGCACAATGCCGACTTAAGTACAAGAGGACTGACACTCTCACTTTCTACGATTTGAACATCTCCTGTGAGTCCAGTTTCAGATTCCGATGCTTCACTTCAAGATTACTGTATACCTTGCACCTTCTTATTGACGATGAAACACGGAAATTGCATCCGAATTTAATACAAAGGAACAATGCCGACTTAAGTACAAGAGGACTGACACTCTCACTTTCTATGATTTGAACCTCTCCTGTGAGTCCAGTTTTAGATTACGATGCTTCATTTTCAAGATTACTGTATACCTGGCACCTTCTAACTGACGATGAAACACAGAAATTGCATCCGATATTAATACAAAAGGCACAATGCCGACTTAAGTACAGGGTGACTGACACTCTCACTTTCTACGATTTGAACCTCTCTTGTGAGTCCAGTTTTGGATTCCGATGCTTCACTTCAAGATTACTGTATACCTTGCACCTTCTTACTGACGATAAAGCACAGAAATTGCATCCGAATTTAATAGAAAAGGCACAATGCCGGCTTAAGTACAAGACTGACAAACTCACTTTCTACGATTTGAACCTCTCCTGTGAGTACAGTTTTAGATTCCGATGCTTCACTTCAAGTTTACTGTATACCTTGCACCTTCTTGTTGACGATGAAACACAGAAATTGCATCCGAATTTATTACAAATGGCAAATGCCGACTTAAGTACAAGAGGACTGACACTCTCACTTTCTACGAATTAGCCCTCTCCTGTGAGTCCAGGTTTAGATTAGATGCTTCACATCAGGTTTACTGTATACCTTGCACCTTTTTATTGACGATTAAACACAGAAATTGCATCCGAATTTAAAACAAAACGCACAATGCTGACTTAAGTACAAGAGGACTGACCCTCACACCTTCAACGATTTGAACCTCTCCTGTGAGTCCAGTTTTAGATTCCGATGCTTCACTTCAGGCTTACTGTATACCTTGCACCGTCTTACTGACGAAGAAACACAGAAATTGCATCCGAATTTAATTCAAAATGCACAATGCCGACTTAAGTACTAAATGGCTGACACTCTCACTTTCTATGATTTGAACCTCTCCTGTGAGTCCAGTTTTAGATTCCGATGCTTCACTTCAGGTTTACTGTATCCCTTGGACCTTCTTATTGACGATGAATCCCAGAAATTGCATCCGAATTTAATACAAAGGGCACAATGCCTACTTAAGTACAAGAGGACTGACACTCTCACTTTCTACGATTTGAACATCTCCTGTGAGTCCAGTTGTAGATTCCGATGCTTCACTTCTAGATTGCTGTATACCTTGCACCTTCTTATTGACGATGAAACACAGAAATTGCATCCGGATTTAATACAAAATGCACAATGCCGACTTAAGTACAAGAGGACTGACACTCTCACTTTCTATGATTTGAACCTCTCCTGTGAGTTCAGTTTTAGATTCCGATGCTTCATTTTCAAGATTACTGTATACCTTGCACCTTCTAATTGACGATGAAACACAAAAATTGCATCCGATTTTAATACAAAAGGCACAATGCCGACTTAAGTACAGGGTGACTGACACTCTCACTTTCTACGATTTGTACCTCTCTTGTGAGTCCTGTTTTGGATTCCGTTGCTTCACTTCAAGATTACTGTATACCTTGCACCTTCTTACTGACGATGAAACACAGAAATTGCATCCGAATTTAATACAAAAGGCACAATGCCGGCTTAAGTACAAGAGGACTGACAAACTCACATTCTACGATTTGTACCTCTCCTGTGAGTACAGTTTTAGATTCCGATGCTTCACTTCAAGTTTACTGTATACTTGCACCTACTTGTTGGCGATGAAAGACAGAAATTGCATCCGAATTTATTACAAATGGCAAATGCCGACTTAAGTACAAGAGGACTGACACTCTCACTTTCTACGATTTAGCCCTCTCCTGTGAGTCCAGTTTTAGATTCAGATGCTTCACATCAGGTTTACTGTATATCTTGCACCTTTTTATTGACGATTAAACACAGAAATTGCATCCGAATTTAAAACAAAAGGCACAATGCTGACTTAAGTACATGAGGACTGGCACCCTCACTCTCTATGATTTGAACCTCTCCTCTGAGTCCAGTTTTAGATTCCGATGCTTCACTTCAGGTTTACTTTATACCTTGCACCTTCTAATTGACGATGAAACACAGAAATTGCATCGGAATTTAATACAAAAGGCACAATGCCGAATCAAGTACAAGAGGACTGACCCTCTCACCTTCAACGATTTGAACCTCTCCTGTGAGTCCAGTTTTAGATTCCAATGCTTCACTTCAGGCTTACTGTATACCTTGCACCATCTCACTGACGATGAAACACAGAAATTGCATCCGAATTTAATTCAAAATGCACAATGCCGACTTAAGTACTAGATGGCTGACACTCTCACTTTCTATGATTTGAACCTCACCTGTGAGTCCAGTTTTAGATTCCGATGCTTCACTTCAGGTTTACTGTATCCCTTGGACCTTCTTATTGACGATGAATCCCAGAAATTGCATCCGAATTTAATACAAAGGGCACAATGCCTACTTAAGTACAAGAGGACTGACACTCTCACTTTCTATGATTTCAACCTCTCCTGTGAGTCCAATTTTAGATTCCGATGCTTCACTTCAAGATTAGTGTATACCTTGCATCACCATATTGACGATGAAACACAGATATTGCTTTAGAATTTAATACAAAAGACAAATGCCGACTTAAGTAGAAGAGGACTGACACTCTCACTTTCTACGATTTGGCCCTCTCCTGTGAGTCCAGTTGTAGATTCTGATGCTTCATTTCAGGTTTACTGTATATCTTGCACCTTCTTATTGACGATGAAACACAGAAATTGCATCCGAATTTAATACAAAAGGCACAATGCCGACTTAAGTACAACAGGACTGACACTCTCACTTTCTATGATTTGAACCTCTTCTGTGAGTCCAGTTTTAGATTCCGATGCTTCACTTCAGGTTTACTTTATACCTTGCACCTTCTTATTGATTATGAAACACAGAAATTGCATCCGAATTTAATACAAAATTCACAATGCCGACTTAAGTACAAGAGGACTGACCTCTCACTTTCAACTATTTGAACCTCTCCTGTGAGTCCAGTTTCAGATTCCGATGCTTCACTTCAGGTTTACTGTATACCTTGCACCATATTATTGACGATGAAACACAGAAATTGCATCCGAATTTAATACTAAAGGCACAATGCCAACTTAAGTACAAGAGGACTGACACTCTCACTTTCTATGATTTGAACCTCTCCTGAGAGTCCAGTTTTAGATTCCGATGCTTCACTTCAGGTTTACTTTATACCTTGCACCTTCTTATTGACGATGAAATACAGAAATTGCATGCGAATTTAATACAAAAGGCACAATGCCGACTTTAGTACAAAAGGACTGACACTCCCACTTTCTATGACTTGAACCTCACCTGATGGTCCAGTTTTAGATTCCGATGCATCACTTGAGGTTTACTGTATACCTTGCACCTTCTTATTGACGATGAAACACAGAATTTGCATCCGAATTTAATACAAAAGGCACAATGCCGACTTAAGTACAAGAGGACTGACACTCTTACTTTCTACGATTTAAACCTCTCCTGTGAGTCCAGTTTTAGATTCCGATACTTCACTTCAGGTTTACTGTATACCTTCCACCTTCTTATTGACGATGAAACACAGAAATTGCATCCGAATTTAATACCAAAGGCTCAATGCCGCCTTAAGTACAAGAGGACTGACACTCTCACTTTCTATAGTGAACCCCTCCTGTGAGTCCAGTTTTAGATTCCGATGCTTCACTTCATTTTTACTTTATACCTTGCACCTTCTTATTGACGATGAAACACAGAAATGTAATCCGAATTTAATACAAAAGGCAGAATGCCGACTTTAGTACAAGAGGATTGACAATCTCACTTTCAACGATTTGAACCTTTCCTGTGAGTCCAGTTTTAGATTCCGATGCTTCACTTCAGGTTTACTTTACACCTTGCACCTTATAATTGACGATGAAACACAGAAATTGCATCCAAATGTAATACAAAATTCACCATGCCGACTTAAGTACCAGAGGACTGACACTCTCACTTTCCATGATTTGATCCTCTCCTGTGAGTCCAGTTTCAGATTCCGATGACTCACTTCAGGTTTACTGTATAACTTGCTCTTTCTTATTGACGATGAAACACAGAAATTGCATCCGAATTTAATACAAAAGGCACAATGCCGACTTAAGTACAAGAGGACTGACACTCTCACTTTCTACGAATTGAACATCTCCTGTGAGTACTGTTTCAGATTCCGATGCTTCACTTCAAGATTACTGTATACCTTGCACCTTCTTATTGACGATGAAACACGGAAATTGCATCCGAATTTAATACAAAGGAACAATGCCGACTTAAGTACAAGAAGACTGACACTCTCACTTTCTATGATTTGAACCTCTGCCGTGAGTCCAGTTTTAGATTACGATGCTTCATTTTCAAGATTACTGTATACCTGGCACCTTCTAATTGACGATGAAACACAGAAATTGCATCCGATTTTAATACAAAAGGCACAATGCCGACTTAAGTACAGGGTGACTGACACTCTCACTTTCTACGATTTGAACCTCTCTTGTGAGTCCAGTTTTGGATTCCGATGCTTCACTTCAAGATTACTGTATACCTTGCACCTTCTTACTGACGATGAAGCACAGAAATTGCATCCGAATTTAATAGAAAAGGCACAATGCCGGCTTAAGTACAAGAGGACTGACAAACTCACTTTCTACGATTTGAACCTCTGCTGTGAGTACAGTTTTAGATTCCGATGCTTCACTTCAAGTTTACTGTATACGTTGCACCTTCTTGTTGACGATGAAACACAGAAATTGCATCCGAATTAATTACAAATGGCAAATGCCGACTTAAGTACAAGAGGACTGACACTCTCACTTTCTACGATTTAGCCCTCTCCTGTGAGTCCAGGTTTAGATTAGATGCTTCACATCAGGTTTACTGTATACCTTGCACCATCTTATTGACGATTAAACACAGAAATTGCATCCGAATTTAAAACAAAAGGCACAATGCTGACTTACGTACAACAGGACTGACACTCTCACTTTCTATGATTTGAACCTCTTCTGTGAGTCCAGTTTTAGATTCCGATGCTTCACTTCAAGATTAGTGTATACCTTGCATCTTCATATTGACGATGAAACACAGATATTGCATTAGAATTTAATACAAAAGACAAATGCCGACTTAAGTACAAGAGGACTGACACTCTCACTTTCTACGATTTGGCCCTCTCCTGTGAGTCCAGTTGTAGATTCTGATGCTTCATTTCAGGTTTACTGTATATCTTGCACCTTCTTATTGACGATGAAACACAGAAATTGCATCCGAATTTAATACAAAAGGCACAATGCCGACTTACGTACAACAGGACTGACACTCTCACTTTCTATGATTTGAACCTCTTCTGTGAGTCCAGTTTTAGATTCCGATGCTTCACTTCAGGTTTACATTATACCTTGCACCTTCTTATTGATTATGAAACACAGAAATTGCATCCGAATTTAATACAAAATGCACAATGCCGACTTAAGTACAAGAGGACTGACACTCTCACTTTCAACTATTTGAACCTCTCCTGTGATTCCAGTTTCCGATTCCGATGCTTCACTTCAGGTTTACTGTATACCTTGCACCATATTACTGACGATGAAACACAGAAATTGCATCCGAATTTAATAAAAAATGCACAATGCCGGCTTAAGTACTAGAGGACTGACACTCTCACTCTCTATGATTTGAACCTCTCCTGTGAGTCCAGTTTTAGATTCCGATGCTTCACTTCAAGATTACTGTATACCTTGCACCTTCTTATTGACGATGAAACACAGAAATTGCATCCGAATTTAATACAAAAGGCACAATGCCAACTTAAGTACAAGAGGACTGACACTCTCACTTTCTATGATTTGAACCTCTCCTGTGAGTCCAGTTTTAGATTCCGATGCTTCACTTCAGGTTTACTTTATACCTTGCACCTTCTTATTGACGATGAAACACAGAAATTGCAAGCGAATTTAATACAAGAGGCACAATGCCGACTTTAGTACAAAAGGACTGACACTCCCACTTTCTATGACTTGAACCTCACCTGTGGGTCCAGTTTTAGATTCCGATGCTTCACTTGAGGTTTACTGTATACCTTGCACCTTCTTATTGACGATGAAACACAGTATTTGCATCCGAATTTAATACAAAAGGCACAATGCCGACTTAAGTACAGGAGGACTGACACTCTTACTTTCTATGATTTTAACCTCTCCTGTGAGTCCAGTTTTAGATTCCGATACTTCACTTCAGGTTTACTGTATACCTTGCTCCTTCTTATTGACGATGAAACACAGAAATTGCACCCGAATTTAATACCAAAGGCTCAATGCCGACTTAAGTACAAGAGGACTGACTCTCTCACTTTCTATAATTTGAACCCCTCCTGTGAGCCCAGTTTTAGATTCCGATGCTTCACTTCAGGATTACTTTATACCTTGCACCTTCTTATTGACGATGAAACACAGAAATTGCATCCGAATTTAATACTAAAAGCAAAATGCCGACTTAAGTACAAGAGGACTGACAATCTCACTTTCAACGATTTGAACCTCTCCTGTGAGTCCAGTTTTAGATTCCGATGCTTCACTTCAGGTTTACTTTATACCTTGCACCTTCTTATTGACGATGAAACACAGAAATTGCATCCGAATTTAGTACAAAATTCACCATGCCGACTTAAGTACCAGAGGACTGACACTCTCACTTTCTATGATTTGAACATCTCCTGTGAGTCCAGTTTTAGATTCCGATGCTTCACTTCAAGATTACTGTATACCTTGCACCTTCTTATTGACGATGAAACACAGAAATTGCATCCGAATTTAATACAAAAGGAACAATGCCGACTTAAGTACAAGAGGGGTGACACTCTCACTTTCTATGATTTGAACCTCTCCTGTGAGTCCAGTTTTAGATTCCGATGCTTCATTGTCAAGATTACTGTACACCTTGCACCTTCTAATTGACGATGAAACACAGAAATTGCATCCGATTTTAATACAAAAGGCACAATGCCGACTTAAGTACAGGAGGACTGACACTCTCACTTTCTACGATTTGAACCTCTCTTGTGATTCCAGTTTTGGATTCCGATGCATCACTTCAAGATTACTGTATACCTTGCACCTTCTTATTGACGATAAAACACAGAAATTGCATCCAAATTTATTACAAAAGGCACAATGCCGGCTTAAGTACAAGAGGACTGACAAACTCACTTTCTACGATTTGAACCTCTCCTGTGAGTACAGCTTTAGATTCCGATGCTTCACTTCAAGTTTACTGTATACCTTGCACCTTCTTGTTGACGATGAAACACAGAAATTGCATCCGAATTTATTACAAATGGCAAATGCCGACTTAAGTACAAGAGGACTGACACTCTCACTTTCTACGATTTAGCCCTCTCCTGTGAGTCCAGTTTTAGATTCAGATGCTTCACATCAGGTTTACTGTATACCTTGCAACTTTTTATTGACGATTAAACACAGAAATTGCAACCGAATTTAAAACAAAAGGCACAATGCTGACTTAAGTACATGAGGACTGACACTCTCACTCTCTATGATTTGAACCTCTTCTCTGAGTCCAGTTTTAGAATCCGATGCTTCACTTCAGGTTTACTTTGTACCTTGCACCTTCTTATTGACGATGAAACACAGAAATTGCATCCGAATTTAATACAAAAGGCACAATGCCGACTTAAGTACAAGAGGACTGACCCTCTCACCTTCAACGATTTGAACCTCTTCTGTGAGTCCAGTTTTAGATTCCGATGCTTCACTTCAGGTTTAGTGTATACCTTGCACCATCTTACTGACGATGAAACACAGAAATTGCATCCGAATTTAATTCAAAATGCAACATGCCGACTTAAGTACTAGATGGCTGACACTCTCACTTTCTATGTTTTGAACCTCTCCTGTGAGTCCAGTTTTAGATTCCGATGCTTCACTTCAGGTTTACTGTATACCTTGCACCCTCTTATTGACGATGAAACACAGAAATTGCATTCGAATTTAATACAAAAGGCACAATGCCTACTTAAGTAAAAGAGGACTGACACTCTCACTTTCTATGATTTGAACCTCTCCAGTGAGTCCAGTTTTAGATTCCGATGCATCACTTCAGGTTTACTGTATATCTTGTACCTTCTTATTGACGATGAAACACAGAAATTGCATCGTAATTTAATACAAAATGCACAATGCCGACTAAAGTACAAGAGGACTGACACTATCACTTTCTATGATTTGAACCTCTCCTGTGAGTCCAGTTTTAGATTCCGATGCTTCACTTCAGGATTACTGTATACCTTGCACCTTCTTATTGACGATGGAACACAGAAATTGCATCCGAATTTAATGCAAAAGGCACAATGCCGGCTTAAGTACAAGAGGACTGACAAACACACTTTCTACGATTTGAACCTCTCCTGTGAGTACAGTTTTAGATTCCGATGCTTCACTTCAAGATTACTGTATACCTTGCACCTTCTTGATGACGATGAAACACAGAAATTGCATCCGAATTTAATACAAAAGGCACAATGCCGACTTAAGTACAAGAGGACTGACACTCTCACTCTCTAGGATTTGAACCTCTCCTGTGAGTCCAGTTATAGATTGCGATGCTTCACTTTAGGTTTACTTTATACCTTGCACCTTCTTACTGACGATGAAACACAGAGTTTGCATCCGAATTTAATAAAAAGTACACAATGCCGACTTAAGTACAAGAGGACTGACAGTCTCACTTTCAATGATTTGAACCTCTCCTGTGAGTCCAGTTTTAGATTCCGATGCTTCACTTCAGGTTTACTGTATACCTTGCACCTTCTTATTGACGATGAAACACAGAAATTGCATCGTAATTTAATACAAAATGCACAATGCCGACTAAAGTACAAGAGGACTGACACTATCACTTTCTATGATTTGAACCTCTCCTGTGAGTCCAGTTTTAGATTCCGATGCTTCACTTCAGGATTACTGTATACCTTGCACCTTCTTATTGACGATGAAGCACAGAAATTGCATCCGAATTTAATACAAAAGGCACAATGCAGACTTAAGTACAAGAGGACTGACCCTCTCACCTTCAACTATTTGAACCTCTCCTGTGAGTCCAGTAGATTCCGATGCTTCACTTCAGGGTTTACTGTATACCTTGCACCATCTTATTGACGATGAAACAGAAATTGCATCCGAATTTAATACAAAATGCACAATGCCGACTTAAGTACTAGAGGACTGACACTCTCACTTTCTATGATTTGATCCTCTCCTGTGAGTCCAGTTTTAGATTCCGATGCTTCATTTCAAGATTACTGTATACCTTGCACCTTCATATTGACGATGAAACACAGAAATTGCATCCGAATTTACTACAAAAAGGCACAATGCCGACTTAAGTACAAGAGGACTGACACTCTCATTTTCTATGATTTGAACCTCTCCTGTGAGTCCAGTTTTAGATTCCGATGCTTCACTTCAGGTTTATTGTATACCTTGCACCTTCGTATTGACGATGAAACACAGAAATTGCATCCGAATTGAATCCAAATGCACAATGCCGACTTAAGTACAAGAGGACTGACACTATCACTTTCTTCGATTTGAACCTCTCCTGTGAGTCCAGTTTTAGATTCCGATGCTTCACTTCAATATTACTGTATACGTTGCACCTTCTTGTTGACGATGAAACATAGAAATTGCATCCGAATTTAATACAGAGGGCACAATGCCGACTTAAGTACAAGAGGACTGACACTCTCACTTGCTACGATTTGAACCACTCCTGTGAGTCCAGTTTTAGATTCCGAATCTTCACATCAAGATTACTGTATACCTTGCACCTACTTATTGACGATGAAACACAGAAATTGCATCCGATCTTAATACAAAAGGCACAATGCCGACCTAAGTACAAGAGCACAGACTTTCACACTTTCTATGATTTGAACCTCTCCTGTGTGTCCAGTTTTAGATTCCGATGCTTCACCTTAGGTTTACTGTATCCCTTGGACCTTCTTATTGACGATGAAACACAGAAATTGCATCCGAATTTAATACAACGGGCACAATGCCGACTTAAGTACAAGAGGACTGACACTCTAACTTTCTACGATTTGAACCCCACCTGTGAGACCAGATTTAGATTCTGATGCTTCACTTCAAGATTACTGTATACCCTGCACCTTCTTGTTGACGATGGAAAAGAGAAATTGCATCCGAATTTAATACAAAATGCACAATGCCGACTTAAGTACAAGAGGACTGACACTCTCACCTTCTACGATTTGAACCTCTCCTGTGAGTCCAGTTTTAGAATCTGATGCTTCACTTCAGGTTTACTGTATACCTTTGCACCTTCTTATTGACGATGAGACACAGAAAATGATTCCGAATTTAATACAAAAGGTACAATGCCGACTTAAGTACAAGTGGACTGACACTCCCACTTTCTATGATTTGACCCTCTCCTGTGGGTCCAGTTTTAGAATCCGATGCTTCACTTCAGGTTAATTGTATACCTTGCACCTTCTTATTGACGATGAAACACAGAAATTGCATCCGAATCTAATACGAAAGGCACAATGCCGACTAAAGTACAAGAGGACTGACACTCTCATTTTCTACGATTTGAACCTCTAATGTGAGTCCAGTTTTAGATTCCGATGCTTCACTTCAGGTTTACTGTATACCTTGCACCTTCTTATTGACGATGAAACACAGAAATTGCATCCGAATTTAATACAAAAGGCACAATGCCCACTTAAGTACAAGAGGACTGACACTCTCACTGTCTATGATTTAACCTCTGCTGTGAGTCCAGTTTTAGATTCCGATGCTTCACTTCAAGTTTACTTTACACCTTGCACCCTCTTATTGACGATGAAACACAGAAATTGCATCCGAATTTATATACAAAAGGCACAATGCCAACTTATGTAGAAGCGGACTGACTCTCACTTTCTACGATTTGAATATCTTCTGTGAGTCCTGTTTTAGTTTCCGCTGCTTCACTCCAAGATTACTGTATACCTTGTACCCTCTTATTGACGATGAAACACAGAAAGTGCATCCGAATTCAATACAAAAGGTACAACGCCAACTTAAGTACAAGAGGACTCACACTCTCACTGCCTATGATTAGAACCTCTCCTGTGAGTCCAGTTTTAGATTCCGATGCTTCATTTTCAAGATTACTGTATACCTTGAACCCTCTTATTGACGATGAAACACGGAAATTGCATCCGATTTTAATACAAAAGGCACAATGAAAACTTCACTACAAGAGGACTGACACCCTCACTTTCTATGATTTCAACCTCTCCTGTGAGTCCAGTTTTAGAATCCGATGCTTCACTTCAAGATTACTGTATACCTTGCACCTTCTTATTGACGATGGAACACAGAAATTGCATCAGAATTTAATACAAAAGGCACAATGCCGGCTTAAGTACAAGAGGACTGACAAACTCACTTTCTACGATTTGAACGTCTCCTGTGAGTACAGTTTTAGATTCCGGTGCTTCACTTCAAGATTACTGTATACCTTGCACCTTCTTGTTGACGATGAAACACAGAAATTGCATCCGAATTTAATACAAAAGGCACAATGCCGACTTAAGTACAAGAGGACTGACACTCTCACTTTCTACGATTTGAACATCTCCTGTGAGTCCAGTTTTGGATTCCGTTGCTTCCCTTCAGGTTTACTGTATACCTTGCACCTTCTTATTGACGATGAGACACAGAAATTGCATCCGAATTTAATACAAAAGGCACAATGCCGACTTCAGTACAAGAGGACTGACACTCTCACTCTCTATGATTTGAACCTCTCCTGTGAGTCCAGTTTTAGATTGCGATGCTTCACTTCAGGTTTACTTTATACCTTGCACCTTCTTTTTGACGATGAAACACTGAAATTGCATCCGAATTGAATACAAAAGGCACAATGCCGACTTAAGTACAAGTGGACTGACCCTCTCTTTTTCAACGATTTGAACCTCTCCTGTGTTTCCAGTTTTAGATTCCGATGCGTCACTTCAGGTTTACTGTATACCTTGCACCATCTTATTAACGATGAAACACAGAAATTGCATCCTAATTTAATACAAAATGCACAATGCCGACTTAAGTACAAGAGGACTGACACTCTCAATTTCTACGATTTCAACCTCTCCTGTGAGTCCAGTTTTAGATTCCGAATCTTCACTTCAAGATTACTGTATACCTTGCACCTACTTATTGACGATGAAACACGGAAATTGCATCCGAAGTTAATACAAAAGGCACAATGCCGACCTAAGTACATAAGCACTGACTTTCTGCACTTTCTATGATTTGGACCTCTCTTGTGAGTCCAGTTTTAGATTCCGATGCTTCACTTCAGGTTTACTGTATCCCTTGGACCTTCTTATTGACGAACAAACAGAGAAATTGCATCCGAATTTAATACAAAGGGCACAATGCCGACTTAAGTACAAGAGGACTGACACTCTCACTTTCTACGATTTGAACCCCACCTGTGAGTCCAGTTTTAGATTCCGATGCTTCACTTCAAGATTACTGTATAACTTGCACCTTCCTATTGACGATGAAACACAGAAATTGGATCCGAATTTAATACAAAAGGCACAATGTTGGCTTAAGTACAAGAGGACTGACAAACTCACATTCTACGATTTGGACCTCTCCGGTGGGTACAGTTTTAGATTCCGATGCTTCACTTCAAGATTACTGTATACCTTGCACCTTCTTGTTGACGATGAAACACAGACATTGCATCCGAAATTAATACAAAAGGCACAATGCCGACTTAAGTACAAGAGGACTGACACTATCACTTTCTACGATTTGAACCTCTCCTGTGAGTCCAGTTTTAGAATCTGATGCTTCACTTCAGGTTTACTGTATACCTTGCACCTTCTTATTGACGATGAAACACAGAAATTGCATCCGAATTCAATACAAAAGGTACAACGCCGACTTAAGTACAAGAGGACTCACACTCTCACTGCCTATGATTTGAACCTCTCCTGTGAGTCCAGTTTTAGATTCCGATGCTTCATTTTCAAGATTACTGTATACCTTGAACCTTCTTATTGACGATGAAACACGGAAATTGCATCCGATTTTAATACAAAATGCACAATGAAAACTTCACTACAAGAGGACTGACACCCTCACTTTCTATGATTTCAACCTCTCCTGTGAGTCCAGTTTTAGAATCCGATGCTTCACTTCAAGATTACTGTATACCTTGCACCTTCTTATTGACGATGGAACACAGAAATTGCATCAGAATTTAATACAAAAGGCACAATGCCGGCTTAAGTACAAGAGGACTGACAAACTCACTTTCTACGATTTGAACGTCTCCTGTGAGTACAGTTTTAGATTCCGGTGCTTCACTTCAAGATTACTGTATACCTTGCACCTTCTTGTTGACGATGAAACACAGAAATTGCATCCGAATTTAATACAAAAGGCACAATGCCGACTTAAGTACAAGAGGACTGACACTCTCACTTTCTACGATTTGAACATCTCCTGTGAGTCCAGTTTTAGATTCCGTTGCTTCACTTCAGGTTTACTGTATACCTTGCACCTTCTTATTGACGATGAGACACAGAAATTGCATCCGAATTTAATACAAAAGGCACAATGCCGACTTCAGTACAAGAGGACTGACACTCTCACTCTCTATGATCTGAACCTCTCCTGTGAGTCCAGTTTTAGATTGCGATGCTTCACTTCAGGTTTACTTTATACCTTGCACCTTCTTTTTGACGATGAAACATTGAAATTGCATCCGAATTGAATACAAAAGGCACAATGCCGACTTAAGTACAAGTGGACTGACCCTCTCTTTTTCAACGATTTGAACCTCTCCTGTGTTTCCAGTTTTAGATTCCGATGCGTCACTTCAGGTTTACTGTATACCTTGCACCATCTTATTAACGATGAAACACAGAAATTGCATCCTAATTTAATACAAAATGCACAATGCCGACTTAAGTACAAGAGGACTGACACTCTCACTTTGTACGATTTCAACCTCTCCTGTGAGTCCAGTTTTAGATTCCAAATCTTCACTTCAAGATTACTGTATACCTTGCACCTACTTATTGACGATGAAACACGGAAATTGCATCCGAAGTTATACAAAAGGCACAATGCCGACCTAAGTACATAAGCACTGACTTTCTCACTTTCTATGATTTGGACCTCTCCTGTGAGTCCAGTTTTAGATTCCGATGCTTAACTTCAGGTTTACTGTATCCCTTGGACCTTCTTATTGACGAACAAACAGAGAAATTGCATCCGAATTTAATACAAATGGCACAATGCCGACTTAAGTACAAGAGGACTGACACTTCACTTTCTACGATTTGAACCTCACCTGTGAGTCCAGTTTCAGATTCCGATGCTTCACTTCAAGATTACTGTATAACTTGCACCTTCCTATTGACGATGAAACACAGAAATTGGATCCGAATTTAATACAAAAGGCACAATGCTGGCTTAAGTACAAGAGGACTGACAAACTCACTTTCTACGATTTGGACCTCTCCGGTGAGTACAGTTTTAGATTCCGATGCTTCACTTCAAGATTACTGTATACCTTGCACCTTCTTGTTGACGATGAAACACAGACATTGCATCCGAAATTAATACAAAAGGCACAATGCCGACTTAAGTACAAGAGGACTGACACTCTCACTTTCTACGATTTGAACCTCTCCTGTGAGTCCAGTTTTAGAATCTGATGCTTCACTTCAGGTTTCCTGTATACCTTGCACCTTCTTATTGACGATGAAACACAGAAATTGCATCCGAATCTAATACAAAAGGCACAATGCCGACTTAAGTACAAGAGGACAGACACTCTCACTTTCTACGATTTGAACCTCTAATGTGAGTCCAGTTTTAGATTCCGAGCTTCAATTCAGGTTTACTGTATACCTTGGACCTTCTTATTGACGATGACCCACAGAAATTGCATCCGATTTTAATACAAAATGCACAACGAAAAATTAAGTACAAGAGGAATGACACTCTCACTATCTATGATTTGAACCTCGCCTGTGAGTCCAGTTTTAGATTGCGATGCTTCACTTTAGGTTTACTTTATACCATGCACCTTCTTACTGACGATGAAACACAGAGTTTGCATCCGAATTTAATAAAAAGGGCACAATGCTAACTTAAGTACCAGAGGACTGACCGTCTCACTTTCAATGATTTGAACCTCTCCTGTGAGTCCAGTTTTAGATTCCGATGCTTCATTTTCAAGAATACTGTATACCTTGCAGCTTCTTATTGACGATGAAACACGGAAATTGCATCCGATTTTAATACAAAAGGCACAATGCCGACTTAAGTACAAGAGGACTAACACTCTCACTTTCTACGATTTGAACCACTCCTGTGAGTCCAGTTTTAGATTCCGATGCTTCACTTCAAGATTACTGTATACCTTGCACGTTCTTATTGACGATGAAACACAGAAATTGCATCCGAATTTAATACAAAATGCACAATGCCGACTTAAGTACAAGAGGACTGACACTCTCGCTTTCTATGATGTCAACCTCTCCTGTGAGTCCAGTTTTAGAATCCGATGCTTCACTTCAAGATTACTGTATACCTTGCACCCTCTTATTGAAGATGGAACAAAGAAATTGCATCCGAATTTAACACAAAAGGCACAATGCCGGCTTAAGTAGAAGAGGACTGACAAACTCACTTTCTTCGATTTGAACCTCTCCAGTGAGTACAGTTTTAGGTTCCGATGCTTCACTTCAAGATTAGTGTATACCTTGCACCTTCTTGTTGACGATGAAACACAGAAATTGCATCCGAATTTAATGCAAAAGGCACAATGCCGACTTAAGTACAAGAGGAATGACACTATCACTTTCTACGATTTGAACCTCTCCTGTGAGTCCAGTTTTAGATTCTGATGCTTCACATCAGGTTTACTGTATACTTTGCACCTTTTTATTGACGATTAAACACAGAAATTGTATCCGAATTTAAAACAAAATGCTCAATGCTGACTTACGTACAAGAGGACTGACACTCTCACTTCCTATGATTTGAACCTCTCCTCTGAGTCCAGTTTTAAAGTCCGATGCATCACTTCAGGTTTACTTTATACCTTGCACCTTCTTATTGACGATGAAGCACAGAAATTGCATCCGAATTTAATACAAAAGGCACAATGCAGACTTAAGAACAAGAGGACTGACCCTCTCACTTTCAACTATTTGAACCTCTCCTGTGAGTCCAGTTAGATTCCGATGCTTCACTTCAGGTTTACTGCATACCTTGCACCATCTTATTGACGATGAAACAGAAATTGCATCCGAATTTAATACAAAATGCACAATGCCGACTTAAGTACTAGAGGACTGACACTCTCACTTTCTATGATTTGATCCTCTCCTGTGAGTCCAGTTTTAGATTCCGATGCTTCATTTCAACATTACTGTATACCTTGCACCTTCTTATTGACGATGAAACACAGAAATTGCATCCGAATTTACTACAAAAGGCACAATGCCGACTTAAGTACAAGAGGACTGACACTCTCACTTTCTACGATTTGAACCTCTCCTGTGAGTCCAGTTTTAGATTCCGATGCTGCACTTCAATATTACTGTATACGTTCCACCTTCTTGTTGACGATGAAACACAGAAATTGCATTCCAATTTAATACAAAGGGCACAATGCCGACTTAAGTACAAGAGGACTGACACTCTCACTTTCTACGATTTGAACCACTCCTGTGAGTCCAGTTTTAGATTCCGAATATTCACATCAAGATTACTGTATACCTTGCACCTACTTACTGACGATGAAACACAGAGATTGCATCCGAACTTAATACAAAAGGCACAATGCCGACCTAAGTACAAGAGCACTGACTTTCTCACTTTCTATGATTTGAACCTCTCCTGTGTGTCCAGTTTTAGATTCCGATGCTTCACCTCAGGTTTACTTTTTCCTTTGGACCTTCTTATTGACGAAGAAACACAGAAATTGCATCCGAATTTACTACAAAAAGCACAATGCCGACTTAAGTAGAAGAGGACTGACAAACTCACTTTCTTCGATTTGAACCTCTCCAGTGAGTACAGTTTTAGATTCAGATGCTTCACTTCAAGATTAGTGTATACCTTGCACCTTCTTGTTGACGATGAAACACAGAAATTGCATCCGAATTTAATGCAAAAGGCACAATGCCGACTTAAGTACAAGAGGAATGACACTATCACTTTCTACGATTTGAACCTCTCCTGTGAGTTCAGTTTTAGAATCTGATGCTTCACTTCAGGTTTACTGTATACCTTGCACCTTCTTATTGACGATGAAACACAGAAATTGCATCCGAAACTAATACAAAAGGCACAATGCCAACTTATGTACAAGAGGACTGACACTCTCATTTTCTACGATTTGAACCTCTAATGTGAGTCCAGTTTTAGATTCCGATGCTTCACTTCAGGTTTACTGTATACCTTGCACCTTCTTATTGACGATGAAACACAGAAATTGCATCCGAATTTAATACAAAAGGCACAATGCCCACTTAAGGACTAGAGGACTGACACTCTCACTGTCTATGATTTAACCTCTGCTGTGAGTCCAGTTTTAGATTCCGATGCTTCACATCAAGTTTACTTTACACCTTGCACCTTCTTATTGACGATGAAACACAGAAATTGCATCAGAATTTATATACAAAAAGGCACAATGCCGACGTATGTAGAAGCGGACTGACTCTCACTTTCTACGATTTGAATATCTTCTGTGAGTCCAGTTTTAGATTCCGATGCTTCACTCCAAGATTACTGTATACCTTGTACCTTCTTATTGACGATGAAACACAGAAATTGCAACCGAATTCAATACAAAAGGTACAATGCCGACTTAAGTACAAGAGGACTCACACTCTCACTGTCTATGTTTTGAACGTCTCCTGTGAGTCCAGTTTTAGATTCCGATGCTTCATTTTCAAGATTACTGTATACCTTGAACCTTCTTATTGACGATGAAACACGGAAATTGCATCCGATTTTAATACAAAATGCACAATGCCGACTTAAGTACAAGAGGACAGACACTCTCACTTTCTACGATTTGAACATCTCCTGTGAGTCCAGTTTTAGATTCCGTTGCTTCACTTCAGGTTTACTGTATACCTTGCACCTTCTTATTGACGATGAGACACAGAAATTGCATCCGAATTTAATACACAAAGGCACAATGCCGACTTCAGTACAAGAGGACTGACACTCTCACTCTCTATGATTTGAACCTCTCCTGTGAGTCCAGTTTTAGATTGCGATGCTTCACTTCAGGTTTACTGTATACCTTGCACCTTCTTATTGACGATGAAACACAGAAATTGCATCCTAATTTAATACAAAATGCACAATGCCGACTTAAGTACAAGAGGACTGACACTCTCACTTTCTACGATTTCAACCTCTCCTGTGAGTCCAGTTTTAGATTCCGAATCTTTACTTCAAGATTACTGTATACCTTGCACCGACTTATTGACGATGAAACACGGAAATTGCATCCGAAGTTAATACAAAAGGCACAATGCCGACCTAAGTACAAAAGCACTGACTTTCTCACTTTCTATGCTTTGAACCTCTCCTGTGAGTCCAGTTTTAGTTCCGATGCTTCACTTCAGGTTTACTGTATCCCTTGGACCTTCTTATTGACGAACAAACAGAGAAATTGCATCCGAATTTAATACAAAGGGCACAATGCCGACTTAAGTACAAGAGGACTGACACTCTCACTTTCTACGATTTGAACCTCACCTGTGAGTCCAGTTTTAGATTCCGATGCTTCACTTCAAGATTACTGTATACCTTGCACCTTCCTATTGACGATGAAACACAGAAATTGGATCCGAATTTAATACAAAAGGCACAATGCTAGCTTAAGTACAAGAGGACTGACAAACTCACTTTCTACGATTTGGACCTCTCCTGTGAGTACAGTTTTAGATTCCGATGCTTCACTTCAAGATTACTGTATACCTTGCACCTTCTTGTTGACGATGAAACACAGACATTGCATCCGAATTTAATACAAAAGGCACAATGCCGACTTAAGTACAAGAGGACTGACACTCTCACTTTCTACGATTTGAACCTCACCTGTGACTCCAGTTTTAGAATCTGATGCTTCACTTCAGGTTTACTGTATACCTTGCACCTCCTTATTGACGATGAAACACGAGAAATTGCATCCGAATCTAATACTAAAGGCACATTGTCGACTTAAGTAAAATAGCACTGACACTCTCATCTTCTTCGATTTGAACCTCTCCTGTGAGTCCAGTTTTAGATTCCGATGCTTCACTTCAGGTTTACTTTATACCTTAGCACCTTCTTATTGACGATTAAACAGAGAAATTGCGTCCGAATTTAATCCAAAAGTCACAATGCCGACATAAGTACGAGAGGACAGACACTCTCGTTTGTATGATTTGTACCTCTCCTGTGAGTCCAGTTTTAGATTCCGATGCTTCACTTCAGGTTTACTGTATACCTTGCAAATTTTTATTGACGATGAAACACAGTAATTGCATCCGAATTTAATACAAAAGGCACAATGCCGACTTAAGTACAAGTGGACTGACACTCCACTTTCTATGATTTGAACCTCTCCTGTGGGTCCAGTTTTAGATTCCGATGCTTCACTTCAGGTTTACTGTACACCTTGCGCCTTCTTATTGACGATGAAACACAGAAATTGCATCCGAATCTAATACAAAAGGCACAATGCCGACTTAAGTACAAGAGGACTGACACTCTCACTTTCTACGATTTGAACCTCTCCTGTGAGTCCAGTTTTAGAATCCGATGCTTCACTTCTGGTTTACTTTATACCTTGCACCTTCTTATTGACGATTAAACAGAGAAATTGCGTCCGAATTTAATCCAAAAGGCACAATGCCGACATAAGTACGAGAGGTCAGACACTCTCGTTTGTATGATTTGTACCTCTCCTGTGAGTCCAGTTTTAGATTCCGATGCTTCACTTCAGGTTTACTGTATACCTTGCAAATTTTTATTGACGATGAAACACAGAAATTGCATCCGAATTTAATACAAAAGGCACAATGCCGACTTAAGTACAAGTGGACTGACACTCCCACTTTCTATGATTTGAACCTCTCCTGTGGGTCCAGTTTTAGATTCCGATGCTTCACTTCAGGTTTACTGTACACCTTGCGCCTTCTTATTGACGATGAAACACAGAAATTGCATCCGAATCTAATACAAAAGGCACAATGCCGACTTAAGTACAAGAGGACTGACACTCTCACTTTCTACGATTTGAACCTCTCCTGTGAGTCCAGTTTTAGATTGCGATGCTTCACTTCAGGTTTACTTTATACCATGCACCTTCTTATTGACGATGAAACACAGAAATTGCATCCGAATTGAATACAAAAGGCACAATGCCGACTTAAGTACATGTGGACTGACCCTCTCTCTTTCAACGATTTGAACCTCTCCTGTGAGTCCAGTTTTAGATTCCGAATCTTTACTTCAAGATTACTGTATACCTTGCACCTACTTATTGACGACTGAAACACGGAAATTGCATCCGAAGTTAATACAAAAGGCACAATGCCGACCTAAGTACAAAAGCACTGACTTTCTCACTTTCTATGATTTGAACCTCTCCTGTGAGTCCAGTTTTAGATTCCGATGCTTCACTTCAGGTTTACTGTATCCCTTGGACCTTCTTATTGACGAACAAACAGAGAAATTGCATCCGAATTTAATACAAAGGGCACAATGCCGACTTAAGTACAAGAGGACTGACACTCTCACTTTCTACGATTTGAACCTCACCTGTGAGTCCAGTTTTAGATTCCGATGCTTCACTTCAAGATTACTGTATACCTTGCACCTTCCTATTGACGATGAAACACAGAAATTGGATCCGAATTTAATACAAAAGGCACAATGCTGGCTTAAGTACAAGAGGACTGACAAACTCACTTTTTACGATTTGGACCTCTCCTGTGAGTACAGTTTTAGATTCCGATGCTTCAGTTCAAGATTACTGTATACCTTGCACCTTCTTGTTGACGATGAAACACAGACATTGCATCCGAATTTAATACAAAAGGCACAATGCCGACTTAAGTACAAGAGGACTGACACTCTAACTTTCTACGATTTGACGTCACTCTGTGACTCCAGTTTTAGAATCTGATGCTTCACTTCAGTTTTACTGTATACCTTGCACCCCCTTATTGACGATGAAACACAGAAAATTGCATCCGAAGTCTAATACTAAAGGCTCATTGTCGACTTAAGTATAATAGCACTGACACTCTCATCTTCGCTTTGAACCTCTCCTGTGAGTTCAGTTTTAGATTCCGATGCTTCACTTCAGGTTTACTGTATACCTTGCACCTTCTTATTGACGAGTGAAACACAGAAATTGCATCCGAATTTAATACAAAAGGCACAATGCCGACTTAAGTACAAGTGGATTGACACTCCCACTTTCTAAGATTTGAACCTCTCCTGTGGGTCCTGTTTAAGATTCCGATGCTTCACTTCAGGTTTACTGTATACCTTGCACGTTCTTATTGACGATGAAAGGCAGAAATTGCATCCGAATCTAATACAAAATGCACAATGCCGACTTAAGTACAAGAGGACTGACACTCTCACTTTCTACGATTTGAACCTCTCCTGTGAGTCCAGTTTTAGAATCCGATGCTTCACTTCAGGTTTACTTTATACCTTGCACCTTCTTATTGACGATTAAACACAGAAATTGCGTCCGAATTTAATACAAAAGGCACAATGCCGACATAAGTACGAGAGGACAGACACTCTCGTTTTCTATGATTTGTACCTCTCCTGTGAGTCCAGTTTTAGATTCCGATGCTTCACTTCAGGTTTACTGTATACCTTGCACCTTCTTATTGACGATGCAACACAGAAATTGCATCCGAATCTAATACAAAATGTACAATGCCGACTTAAGTACAAGAGGACTGACACTCTCACTTTCTACGATTTGAACCTCTAATGTGAATCCAGTTTTAGATTCCGATGCTTCACTTCAGGTTTACTGTATACCTTGCACCTTCTTGTTGACGATGAAACACAGAAATTGCATCCGAATTTAATGCAAAAGGCACAATGCCCACTTAAGTACAAGAGGACTTACACTCTCACTGTCTATATTTTAACCTCTCCTGTGAGTTCAGTTTTAGATTCCGATGCTTCACTTCAAGTTTACTTTATACCTTGCACCTTCTTATTGACGATGAAACACAGAATTGCATCTGAATCTATATACAAAAGGCACAATGCCGACTTATGTACAAGCGGACTGACACTCTCACTTTCTACGATTTGAATATCTTCTGTGAGTCCAGTTTTAGATTCCGATGATTCACTTCAAGATTACTGTATATCTTGTACCTTCTTATTGACGATGAAACACAGAAATTGCATCCGAATTCAATACAAAAGGTACAATGCCGAGCTTAAGTACATGAGAACTCACACTCTCACTGTCTATGATTTGAACCTCTCCTGTGACTACAGTTTTAGATTCCGATGCTTCATTTTCAAGATTACTGTTTACCTTGAACCTTCTTGTTGACGATGAAACACAGAAATTGCATCCGATTTTAATACAAAATGCACAATGAAAACTTAAAAACAAGAGGACTGACACTCTCACTTTCTATGATTTCAACCTCTCCTGTGAGTCCAGTTTTAGAATCCGATGCTTCACTTCATGATTACTGTATACCTTGCACCTTCTTATTGACGATGGAACACAGAAATTGCATCAGAATTTGATACAAAAGGCACAATGCCGGCTTAAGTACAAGAGGACTGACAAACTCACTTTCTACGATATGAACCTCTCCTGTGAGTACAGTTTTAGATTCCGGGTGCTTCACTTCAAGATTACTGTATACCTTGCACCTTTTTGTTGACGATGAAACACAGAAATTGCATCCGAATTTAATACAAAAGGCACAATGTCGACTTAAGTACAAGAGGACTGACACTCTCACTTTCTACGATTTGAACCTCTCCTGTGAGTCCAGTTTTAGAATCTGATGCTTCACTTCAGGTTAACTGTATACCTTGCACCTTCTTATTGACGATGAAACACAGAAATTGCATCCAAATCTAATACAAAAGGCACAATGCCGCCTTAAGTACAAGAGGACTGACACTCTCACTCTCTATGATTTGAACCTCTCCTGTGAGTCCAGTTTAGATTCCGAATCTTCACTTCAAGAATACTGTATACCTTGCACCTACTTATTGACGATGAAACACAGAAATTGCATCCGAAGTTAATACAAAAGGCACACAATGCCGACTTAAGTACAAGAGCACTGACACTCTCACTTTCTACGATTTGAACCTCTCCTGTGAGTCCAGTTTTAGAATCTGATGCTTCACTTCAGGTTTACTGTATACCTTGCACCTTCTTGTTGACGATGAAACACAGGAATTGCATCAGAATCTAATAGCAAAAGGCACATTGTCGACTTAAGTACAATAGGACTTACACTCTCACTTTCTACGATTTGAACCTCTCCTGTGAGTCCAGTTTTAGAGATTCCGATGCTTCACTTCTGGTTTACTGTATACCTTGCACCTCCTTATTGACGATGAAACACAGAAATTGATTCGAATTTAATACAAAAGGCACAATGCCGACTTATGTACAAGTGGACTGACACTCCCACCTTTCTATGATTTGAACCTCTCCTGTGAGTCCAGTTTTAGCTTCCGATGCTTCATTTTGAAGATTACTGTATACCTTGAACCTTCTTGTTGACGATGAAACACAGAAATTGCGTCCGATTTTAATACAAAATGCACAATGAAAACTTAAAAACAAGAGGACTGACACTCTCACTTTCTATGATTTCAACCTCTCCTGTGAGACCAGTTTTAGAATCAGATGCTTCACTTCAAGATTACTGTATACCTTGCACCTTGTTATTGACGATGGAACACAGAAATTGCATCAGAATTTAATACAAAAGGCACAATGCCGGC